>NC_074671.1:67838477-67965977 GCF_029448725.1 Salvelinus fontinalis | reverse complement strand
CTACCTCACTGTCATGGAGTTTTACCACACTGTCATGGAGTTCTACCTCACTGTCATGGAGTTCTACCTCACTGTCATGGAGTTTTACCACACTGTCATGGAGTTCTACCTCACTGTCATGGAGTTTTACCACACTGTCACGGAGTTCTACCACACTGTCACGGAGTTCTACCACACTGTCACGGAGTTCTACCTCACTGTCATGGAGTTCTACCACACTGTCATGGAGTTCTACCAAACTGTCGTGGAGTTCTACCTCATTGTCATGGAGTTCTACCACACCGTCATGGAGTTCTACCACACCGTCGTGGAGTTCTACCACACAGTCGTGGAGTTTTACCACACTGTCATGGAGTTTTACCACACTGTCATGGAGTTCTACCACACTGTCATGGAGTTCTACCTCACTGTCATGGAGTTCTACCTCACTGTCGTGGAGTTCTACCACACTGTCATGGAGTTCTACCTCACTGTCATGGAGTTCTACCTCACTGTCGTGGAGTTTTACCACACTGTCGTGGAGTTCTACCTCACTGTCATGGAGTTCTACCTCACTGTCGTGGAGTTTTACCACACTGTCGTGGAGTTCTACCACACTGTCATGGAGTTCTACCACGCTGTCGTGGAGTTCTACCACACTGTCGTGGAGTTCTACCACACTGTCGTGGAGTTCTACCACACTGTCGTGGAGTTCTATCACACTGTCATGGAGTTCTACCACGCTGTCGTGGAGTTCTACCACACTGTCGTGGAGTTCTACCACACTGTAAAGGGGATAGGGTACCATATATTTAGACCACAGCTCTGTAAAGGGGATAGGGTACCATTTATTTAGACCACAGCTCTGTAAAGGGGATAGGGTACCATTTATTTAGACCACAGCTCTATGGACTCTGTAAAGGGGATAGGGTACCATTTATTTAGACCACAGCTCTGTAAAGGGGATAGGGTACCATTTATTTAGACCACAGCTCTGTAAAGGGGATAGGTTACCATTTATCTAGACCACAGCTCTGTAAAGGGGATAGGGTACCATTTATTTAGACCACAGCTCTATGGACTCTGTAAAGGGGATAGGGTACCATTTATTTAGACCACAGCTCTGTAAAGGGATTAGGTTACCATATATTTAGACCACAGCTCTATGGACTCTGTAAAGGGGATAGGGTACCATTTATATAGACCACAGCTCTGTAAAGGGGATAGGTTACCATATATTTAGACCACAGCTCTATGGACTCTGTAAAGGGGATAGGGTACCATTTATATAGACCACAGCTCTGTAAAGGGGATAGGTTACCATATATTTAGACCACAGCTCTATGGACTCTGTAAAGGGGATAGGGTACCATTTATTCAGACCACAGCTCTGTAAAGGGGATAGGGTACCATTTATTTAGACCACAGCTCTATGGGCTCTGTAAAGGGGATAGGGTACCATTTATCTAGACCACAGCTCTGTAAAGGGGATAGGGTACCATTTATCTAGACCACAGCTCTGTAAAGGGGATAGGGTACCATTTATTTAGACCACAGCTCTGTAAAGGGGATAGGGTACCATTTATTTAGACCACAGCTCTGTAAAGGGGATAGGGTACCATTTATATAGACCACAGCTCTGTAAAGGGGACAGGGTACCATTTATTTAGACCACAGCTCTATGGGCTCTGTAAAGGGGATAGGGTACCATTCATTTAGACCACAGCTCTGTAAAGGGGATAGGGTACCATTTATATAGACCACAGCTCTACGGGCTCTGTAAAGGGGATAGGGTACCATTTATTTAGACCACAGCTCTGTAAAGGGGATAGGGTACCATATATTTAGACCACAGCTCTGTAAAGGGGATAGGGTACCATATATTTAGACCACAGCTCTGTAAAGGGGATAGGGTACCATTTATTTAGACCACAGCTCTGTAAAGGGGATAGGGTACCATTTATATAGACCACAGCTCTATGGGCTCTGTAAAGGGGATAGGGTACCATTTATATAGACCACAGCTCTATGGGCTCTGTAAAGGGGATAGGGTACCATTTATTTAGACCACAGCTCTGTAAAGGGGATAGGGTACCATTTATATAGACCACAGCTCTGTAAAGGGGACAGGGTACCATTTATATAGACCACAGCTCTATGGGCTCTGTAAAGGGGACAGGGTACCATTTATATAGACCACAGCTCTATGGACTCTGTAAAGGGGATAGGGTACCATTTATATAGACCACAGCTCTGTAAAGGGGATAGGGTACCATTTATTTAGACCACAGCTCTGTAAAGGGGATAGGGTACCATTTATATAGACCACAGCTCTGTAAAGGGGACAGGGTACCATTTATTTAGACCACAGCTCTGTAAAGGGGACAGGGTACCATTTTGCACGCAGCCTAAATCTTTTCAATCACACTCCTCAGATGAGATGACATGGTATATATTACTGACACGGTCGGCTTAATGTTTATGAAAACTGAGGAAGAAAATCGTTCATACTGAAGTTTGACTGTTGGCAGTTCACCACCGCCTCCTCTTTCTATCCTCTGTCTCTCTCGGTTTCTGGCATCCTGCCAGGATGAAGTTTCTGGCAAGGATGTGGAACTAGAAACCAGACTTCAGCAAGAGAAATGGGGGGGGGGGGGGGGGGGGGTGTTGAGAGAGAACTTTTGTGAGTGTACTGTTTACTGTAACATTTTTTATTGCTTATTTCACTTTCGTTTATTACCTACTTTACGTGCTTTGGCAATGTAAACATATGTTTCCCATGCTAATAAAGCCCTGAAATTGAAATGAATTGAGAAAGAGACAGAGGAGAGACACAGAGAGAAATAAACAGAGAGAGAGAGGAGAGAGAGAGAGACAGAGAGAGAGAGAGAGAGAGAGGAGAGAGAGACAGAGAGACAGAGAGAGAGAGAGAGAGAGAGAGGAGAGAGAGACAGAGAGACAGAGAGAGAGACAGAGAGAGAGACAAAGAGAGAGACAGAGAGAGAGACAGAGAGAGACAGAGAGAGAGACAGAGAGAGAGACAGAGAGAGAGACAAAGAGAGAGACAGAGAGAGAGACAGAGAGAGAGACAGAGAGAGAGACAGAGAGAGAGACAGAGAGAGAGACAGAGAGAGAGACAGAGAGAGACAGAGAGAGAGACAGAGAGAAAGACAGAGAGAGACAGAGACAGAGACAGAGACAGAGAGAGAGACAGAGAGAGAGAGACAGAGAGAGAGAGACAGAGAGAGAGACAAAGAGACAAAGAGAGACAGAGAGAGAGACAGAGAGAGAGAGAGAGAGAGACAGAGAGACAGAGAGACAGAGAGACAGAGAGACAGAGAGACAGAGAGAGATGGCACCCTATTCCATTTATAGTGCATGACTTTCGACCAGGGTCCATAGGGAATAACCAGGAACCATAGGGAATAACCAGGGTCCATAGGGAATAACCAGGGTCCATAGGGAATAACCAGGGTCTATAGGGAATATCCAGGATCCATAGGGAATAACCAGGATCCATAAGGAATAACCAGGATACATAGGGTCTGATCCTTCCTGTAGAGAGATGCATCATGGGGTGACATTTGAGACCTGTGTTCTCCATGGCCAGATAGTGGACCAGTCTGACTCCTTCCTGTAGAGAGATGCATCATGGGGTGCCATTTGAGACCTGTGTTCTCCATGGCCAGATAGTGGACCAGTCTGACTCCTTCCTGTAGAGAGATGCATCATGGGGTGCCATTTGAGACCTGTGTTCTCCATGGCCAGATAGTGGACCAGTCTGGCTTCTTCCTGTAGAGAGATGCATCATGGGGTGCCATTTGAGACCTGTGTTCTCCATGGCCAGATAGTGGACCAGTCTGACTCCTTCCTGTAGAGAGATACATAATGATACTTTCTACACAGGAAGTGAAAGCTGTAAATATATCACAGGCTAGTGCACAGTGACATGTTTAAAGGGGAATGAATACACATCCTATTCAATCACCTGGCTGCTGTTGAAATACATCTGGCTTTACAGAGAAGTCGTTAGTACTGGTAACATAAGGTCTGTGTCCCAATTAGCCCCCTATTCCCAGTACAGTAGTATGGTATCATATTGGTATCATTACACCAGTACAGTAGTATGGTATCATTACACCAGTACAGTAGTATGGTATCATATTGGTATCATTACACCAGTACAGTAGTATGGTATCATATTGGTATCATTACACCAGTTCAGTAATATGGTATCATATTGGTATCATTACACCAGTTCAGTAGTATGGTATCATATTGGTATCATTACACCAGTACAGTAGTATGGTATCATATTGGTATCATTACACCAGTTCAGTAGTATGGTATCATATTGGTATCATTACACCAGTACAGTAGTATGGTATCATATTGGTATCATTACACCAGTTCAGTAATATGGTATCATATTGGTATCATTACACCAGTTCAGTAGTATGGTATCATATTGGTATCATTACACCAGTACAGTAGTATGGTATCATATTGGTATCATTACACCAGTACAGTAGTATGGTATCATTACACCAGTACAGTAGTATGGTATCATATTGGTATCATTACACCAGTACAGTAGTATGGTATCATTACACCAGTACAGTAGTATGGTATCATATTGGTACCATTACACCAGTACAGTAGTATGGTATCATATTGGTATCATTACACCAGTTCAGTAATATGGTATCATATTGGTATCATTACACCAGTACAGTAGTATGGTATCATATTGGTACCATTACACCAGTACAGTAGTATGGTATCATATTGGTATCATTACACCAGTACAGTAGTATGGTATCATATTGGTACCATTACACCAGTACAGTAGTATGGTATCATTACACCAGTACAGTAGTATGGTATCATATTGGTATCATTACACCAGTACAGTAGTATGGTATCATATTGGTACAATTACACCAGTACACTAGACTACATACAATAGTTGTATGGTATCATATTGGTACCATTACACCAGTACAGTAGTATGGTATCATATTGGTATCATTACACCAGTACAGTAGTATGGTATCATTAGGGTATCATTACACCAGTACAGTAGTATGGTATCATATTGGTACCATTACACCAGTACAGTAGTATGGTATCATATTGGTATCATTACACCAGTACAGTAGTATGGTATCATTAGGGTATCATTACACCAGTACAGTAGTATGGTATCATTAGGGTATCATTACACCAGTACAGTAGTATGGTATCATATTGGTATCATTACACCAGTACAGTAGTATGGTATCATATTGGTATCATTACACCAGTTCAGTAGTATGGTATCATATTGGTATCATTACACCAGTACAGTAGTATGGTATCATATTGGTATCATTACACCAGTACAGTTGTATGGTATCATATTGGTATCATTACACCAGTACAGTAGTATGGTATCATATTGGTATCATTACACCAGTACAGTAGTATGGTATCATATTGGTATCATTACACCAGTACAGTAGTATGGTATCATATTGGTACCATTACACCAGTACAGTAGTATGGTATCATATTGGTATCATTACACCAGTACAGTAGTATGGTATCATATTGGTATCATTACACCAGTACAGTAGTATGGTATCATTAGGGTATCATTACACCAGTACAGTAGTATGGTATCATATTGGTATCATTACACCAGTACAGTAGTATGGTATCATATTGGTATCATTACACCAGTACAGTAGCATGGTATCATATTGGTATCATTACACCAGTACACTAGACTACATACAATAGTAGTATTGTATCATATTGGTATCATCACAGCAGAATAGGGAGTCCATTAATATTTCCCCAGAGGCATTGCTTTCACAGCCAGCCCTTGGCCAGAAACTAACGTGTCTGCTTTGAGAACCACACAGGTGTCATTAGAGAGAGTGTCACTGCTCATAATGGAAGTTATATATATTCCCTGGTTCCTCGTTAGGACTCAGGAACTCTGACGCATCAAGAGGTTCTGATGGTGATGACACAACGCACAGGTGATCTCTGGGTCGGTGTCAGAACAGGTCTGTTGTCATGGAGACCCCCTTGGGGATGGGGGCGAGGGAGGACAGGTAGAGAAGATGAGTCACTAGAGAGGAAGGAAGGTATTTACAGGTTGGTCAGTGTTGGTAGGATGAAGGAAGGTCAGTGTTGGTAGGATGAAGGAAGGTATTTACAGGATGTCAGTGGTGGTAGGATGAAGGAAGGTATTTACAGGATGTCAGTGTTGGTAGGATGAAGGAAGGTATTTACAGGATGTCAGTGTTGGTAGGATGAAGGAAGGTATTTACAGGATGTCAGTGTTGGTAGGATGAAGGAAGGTCAGTGTTGGTAGGATGAAGGAAGGTATTTACAGGATGTCAGTGTTGGTAGGATGAAGGGAGGTCGGTGTTGGTAGGATGAAGGAAGGTATTTACAGGATGTCAGTGTTGGTAGGATGAAGGAAGGTATTTACAGGATGTCAGTGTTGGTAGGATGAAGGAAGGTCAGTGTTGGTAGGATGAAGGAAGGTATTTACAGGATGTCAGCGTTGGTAGGATGAAGGAAGGTATTTACAGGATGTCAGTGTTGGTAGGATGAAGGAAGGTATTTACAGGATGTCAGTGTTGGTAGGATGAAGGAAGGTCAGTGTTGGTAGGATGAAGGAAGGTATTTACAGGATGTCAGTGTTGGTAGGATGAAGGAAGGTATTTACAGGATGTCAGTGTTGGTAGGATGAAGGAAGGTCAGTGTTGGTAGGATGAAGGAAGGTCAGTGTTGGTAGGATGAAGGAAGGTATTTACAGGATGTCAGCGTTGGTAGGATGAAGGAAGGTATTTACAGGATGTCAGTGTTGGTAGGATGAAGGAAGGTATTTACAGGGTGTCAGTGTTGGTAGGATGAAGGAAGGTATTTACAGGGTGTCAGTGTTGGTAGGATGAAGGAAGGTATTTACAGGATGTCAGTGTTGGTAGGATGAAGGAAGGTCAGTGTTGGTAGGATGAAGGAAGGTCAGTGTTGGTAGGATGAAGGAAGGTCAGTGTTGGTAGGATGAAGGAAGGTATTTACAGGATGTCAGTGTTGGTAGGATGAAGGAAGGTATTTACAGGATGTCAGTGTTGGTAGGATGAAGGAAGGTCAGTGTTGGTAGGATGAAGGAAGGTATTTACAGGATGTCAGTGTTGGTAGGATGAAGGGAGGTAGCTAGGTGGGACAACCACATATCACAGTCATAGTCAGTACATTCATCTACAGATAGCTAGGTGGGACAACCACATATCACAGTCAGTACATTCATCTTCAGATAGCTAGGTGAGACAACCTCATATCACAGTTATAGTCAGTACATTCATCTTCAGATAGCTAGGTGGGACAACCACATATCACAGTCATAGTCAGTACATTCATCTACAGATAGCTAGGTGAGACAACCACATATCACAGTCATAGTCAGTACATTCATCTACAGATAGCTAGGAGGGACAACCACATATCACAGTCATAGTCAGTACATTCATCTTCAGATAGCTAGGTGGGACAACCACATATCTCAGTCATAGTCAGTACATTCATCTACAGATAGCTAGGTGGGACAACCACATATCACAGTCATAGTCAGTACATTCATCTACAGATAGCTAGGTGGGACAACCACATATCACAGTCATAGTCAGTACATTCATCTACAGATAGCTAGGTGGGACAACCACATATCACAGTCAGTACATTCATCTTCAGATAGCTAGGTGGGACAACCACATATCACAGTCATAGTCAGTACATTCATCTACAGATAGCTAGGTGGGACAACCACATATCACAGTCAGTACATTCATCTACAGATAGCTAGGTGGGACAACCACATATCACAGTCAGTACATTCATCTACAGATAGCTAGGTGGGACAACCACATATCACAGTCATAGTCAGTACATTCATCTTCAGATAGCTAGGAGGGACAACCACATATCACAGTCATAGTCAGTACATTCATCTTCAGATAGCTAGGAGGGACAACCACATATCACAGTCATAGTCAGTACATTCATCTACAGATAGCTAGGTGGGACAACCACATATCACAGTCAGTACATTCATCTTCAGATAGCTAGGTGAGACAACCACATATCACAGTCATAGTCAGTACATTCATCTACAGATAGCTAGGAGGGACAACCACATATCACAGTCATAGTCAGTACATTCATCTACAGATAGCTAGGAGGGACAACCACATATCACAGTCATAGTCAGTACATTCATCTACAGATAGCTAGGAGGGACAACCACATATCACAGTCATAGTCAGTACATTCATCTCCAGATAGCTAGGTGAGACAACCACATATCACAGTCATAGTCAGTACATTCATCTACAGATAGCTAGGTGAGACAACCACATATCACAGTCATAGTCAGTACATTCATCTCCAGATAGCTAGGTGGGACAACCACATATCACAGTCAGTACATTCATCTACAGATAGCTAGGTGGGACAACCACATATCACAGTCATAGTCAGTACATTCATCTACAGATAGCTAGGTGGGACAACCACATATCACAGTCATATTCAGTACATTCATCTTCAGATAGCTAGGTGGGACAACCACATATCACAGTCAGTACATTCATCTACAGATAGCTAGGTGGGACAACCACATATCACAGTCAGTACATTCATCTTCAGATAGCTAGGTGAGACAACCTCATATCACAGTCACAGTCAGTACATTCATCTTCAGATAGCTAGGAGGGACAACCACATATCACAGTCAGTACATTCATCTTCAGATAGCTAGGTGGGACAACCACATATCACAGTCAGTACATTCATCTTCAGACAGCTAGGTGAGACAACCTCATATCACAGTTATAGTCAGTACATTCATCTTCAGATAGCTAGGTGAGACAACCTCATATCACAGTCATAGTCAGTACATTCATCTTCAGATAGCTAGGTGAGACAACCACATATCACAGTCAGTACATTCATCTTCAGATAGCTAGGTGAGACAACCACATATCACAGTCATAGTCAGTACATTCATCTTCAGATAGCTAGGTGAGACAACCACATATCACAGTCATAGTCAGTACATTCATCTTCAGATAGCTAGGTGAGACAACCACATATCTCAGTCATAGCCAGTACATTTTCCTCAATAAAGGAAGGGGTGTTGGTCAGTGAAGATGAATACCTTCAGAATACTTTGTTGAAAATGTGTCTTTTTGGCCGTTTTCAGAAGATGGACAGGGACTCTGCTGTCCTAACGTCAGCTTGTTCCACCAAGACAGAACCTTTTAAATCCCTATTCTAATTCCTAATTACATGGTTCCATTCTATGGTGGTTGCCAGGACAGAGAAAAGCGTTTGACTGGGCCTCGTCCTTTGGCTTCCTGTAAAAACACTCCCAAACTTGTTTGTTTATTAAAAACGGGAATGTTAGTTTCCCCCAGTCAATACTTTTCATGGTCATGTTTTTGGGGGTCATGGAGATACTGTGGGAATAATGGAGGAATGTTGTGTACAAAACGAACATCATTATCATAATCAACAAACCCAGTTTCTATTCAGGAGACTAAGAGACCAGACTAGTTAACTGATTAACTAAGAGACCAGACTAGTTAACAGATTAACTCAGAGACCAGACTAGTTAACAGATTAACTAAGAGACCAGACTAGTTAACAGATTAACTCAGAGACCAGACTAGTTAACTGATTAACTAAGAGACCAGACTAGTTAACTGATTAACTAAGAGACCAGACTAGTTAACTGATTAACTCAGAGACCAGACTTGTTAACATATTAACTCAGAGACCAGACTAGTTAACAGATTAACTCAGTCTACTGCAGCATATCTATTCAGGAGAGTAAGACACCAGACTAGTTAAAAGATTAATGTGTCCCTGTCCAACTGTCCTCACGTCTCTCTTCTGGAGACACAAGGGGATTATATAACGAGGAAGTCAAAGATGTAACATGTTTCCAATGGGAACAGAACGACATGTACTTTCTGTACTTCCTGTACTTCATTTACTTCATTTACTTCCTGTACTTCCTGTACTTCCTGTACTTCCTGTACTTCCTGTACTTCCTGTACTTCCTGTACTTCATTTACTTCCTGTACTTCATTTACTTCATTTACTTCATTTACTTCCTGTACTTCCTGTACTTCCTGTACGTCATGTAATTTCTGTACTTCCTGTACTTCAAGACCTTAACATTTTTTCAACAGTTATTTTTGTTACCAAATGACCATCACCTATAAACAACCCTAATCAAGATGAACCGTTGAACAGACTGTCTTTGTCTGTTTGGTTGACCATCTAGCTGCTGAGAAGCAGCCAAAACCCCGTTATATCGATATACTAGATGGTTCTGGTTCTCTCACAGCCCAATAAAAGGGGTCGTTCCTTCCCTTCAACGGCACACGTCAAACATTAACCAGAGGCATATCATATGACTGGATTTCTAAAAACAAGTCTCCTTTGAAATATTCCTCTCATCATTCATCTGACTCCTAGGGGGAATTCTGGGAACTTTCCAGCATACTATAGTAGGCCTGCTTCCCAAACGGCACCCTGTATATATATATATAGTGCATTCCTATTGACCAGAGCCCTACACGTCCGGGTCAAAAGTAGTGCACACTAGATAGGGAGCCATTTGGTACGTACCCTTAGTGACCACTTCCTCCTGTCCCTGTAATTTCCCAGTTCTTCTTCACATATTTGGGATTTCCTTGGAGCCCAGGCGTAGCCAGCCACAAAGTATATTGGTCTGTCTACCATCATGGTTAATGCAAGTCTCTCCCCCCTGGCTAACGCAGGGTGCATTCCAAATGGCACCATATGGGCCTTGGTTCAAAGGAAGTACACTGTATAGGGTACAGTGGGCCATTTTGGACGGAACCACCGTGCTGTAGAGCTGGAGCCTCTGGTTCAACACTCAGTCACACATTTGACTGTCTGGTTCAACCCTCAGTCCCCAATCAGTCACACATTTGACTGTCTGGTTCAACCATCAGTCCCCAATCTGTTACACATTTGACTGTCTGGTTCAACCCTCAGTCCCCAATCTGTTACACACTTGACTGTCTGGTTCAACCCTCAGTCCCCAATCTGTCACACATTTGACTGTCTGGTTCAACCCTCAGTCCCCAATCTGTTACACACTTGACTGTCTGGTTCAACCCTCAGTCCCCAATCTGTCACACATTTTACTGTCTGGTTCAACACTCTGTCACACATTTGACTGTCTGGTTCAACACTCTGTCACACATTTGACTGTCTGGTTCAACACTCAGTCACACATTTGACTGTCTGGTTCAACACTCAGTCCCCAATCAGTCACACATTTGACTGTCTGGTTCAACACTCAGTCCCCAATCTGTTACACACTTGACTGTCTGGTTCAACACTCAGTCCCCAATCTGTCACACATTTGACTGTCTGGTTCAACACTCAGTCACACATTTGACTGTCTGGTTCAACACTCAGTCCCCAATCAGTCACACATTTGACTGTCTGGTTCAACCCTCAGTCCCCAATCTGTCACACATTTGACTGTCTGGTTCAACCCTCAGTCACACATTTGACTGTCTGGTTCAACACTCAGTCCCTAATCTGTCACACATTTGACTGTCTGGTTCAACACTCAGTCCCCAATCAGTCACACATTTGACTGTCTGGTTCAACACTCAGTCCCCAATCTGTTACACACTTGACTGTCTGGTTCAACACTCAGTCCCCAATCTGTCACACATTTGACTGTCTGGTTCAACACTCAGTCACACATTTGACTGTCTGGTTCAACACTCAGTCCCCAATCAGTCACACATTTGACTGTCTGGTTCAACACTCAGTCCCCAATATGTCACACATTTCACTGTCTGGTTCAAGCATCAGCCCGCAATCTGTTACATATTTGACTGTCTGGTTCAACCCTCAGTCCCCAATCTGTCACACATTTGACTGTCTGGTTCAACCATCAGTCCCCAATCAGTCACACATTTGACTGTCTGGTTCAACCCTCAGTCCCCAATCTGTCACACATTTGACTGTCTGGTTCAACCCTCAGTCACACATTTGACTGTCTGGTTCAACACTCAGTCCCTAATCTGTCACACATTTGACTGTCTGGTTCAACCCTCAGTCCCTAATCCGTTACACATTTGACTGTCTGGTTCAATCCTCAGTCCCCAATCAGTCACACATTTTACTGTCTGGTTCAACCATCAGTCCCCAATCAGTCACACATTTGACTGTCTGGTTCAACCATCAGTCCCCAATCTGTCACACATTTGACTGTCTGGTTCAAACCTCAGTCCCCAATCTGTCACACATTTGACTGTCTGGTTCAAACCTCAGTCCCCAATCTGTTACACATTTGACTGTCTGGTTCAACCCTCAGTCCCCAATCTGTTACACATTTGACTGTCTGGTTCAACCATCAGTCCCCAATCTGTCACACATTTGACTGTCTGGTTCAACCCTCAGTCCCCAATCTGTCACACATTTGACTGTCTGGTTCAACCCTCAGTCCCCAATCTGTTACACATTTGACTGTCTGGTTCAACCCTCAGTCCCCGATCTGTCACACATTTGACTGTCTGGTTCAACCCTCAGTCCCCAATCTGTCACACATTTGACTGTCTGGTTCAACCCTCAGTCCCCAATCTCTTACACATTTGACTGTCTGGTTCAACCCTCAGTCCCCGATCTGTCACACATTTGACTGTCTGGTTCAACCCTCAGTCCCCAATCAGTCACACATTTGACTGTCTGGTTCAACCCTCAGTCCGCAATCTGTTACACATTTGACTGTCTGGTTCAACCATCAGTCCCCAATCTGTTACACATTTGACTGTCTGGTTCAAGCATCAGTCCCCAATCTGTTACACATTTGACTGTCTGGCTCAACCATCAGTCCCCAATCAGTCACACATTTGACTGTCTGGTTCAAACCTCAGTCCCCAATCTGTTAAACCTTTGACTGTCTGGTTCAAACCTCAGTCCCCAATCTGTTACACATTTGACTGTCTGGTTCAAACCTCAGTCCCCAATCTGTCACACATTTGACTGTCTGGTTCAACCATCAGTCCCTAATCTGTTACACATTTGACTGTCTGGTTCAACCCTCAGTCCCCTATCTGTCACACATTTGACTGTCTGGTTCAAGCATTAGTCCCCAATCTGTTACACATTTGACTGTCTGGTTCAAACCTCAGTCCCCAATCAGTCACACATTTGACTGTCTGGTTCAACCATCAGTCCCCAATCAGTCACACATTTGACTATCTGGTTCAATCATCAGTCCCCAATCAGTCACACATTTGACTGTCTGGTTCAACCATCAGTCCCCAATCTGTTACACATTTGACTGTCTGGTTCAACCATCAGTCCCCAATCAGTCACACATTTGACTGTCTGGTTCAACACTCAGTCCCCAATCTGTTACACATTTGACTGTCTGGTTCAACCCTCAGTCCCCGATCTGTCACACATTTGACTCTCTGGTTCAACCCTCAGTCCCCAATCTGTCACACATTTGACTGTCTGGTTCAACCCTCAGTCCCCAATCTGTTACACATTTGACTGTCTGGTTCAACCCTCAGTCCCCAATCTGTTACACATTTGACTGTCTGGTTCAACCCTCAGTCCCCGATCTGTCACACATTTGACTGTCTGGTTAAACCCTCAGTCCCCAATCAGTCACACATTTGACTGTCTGGTTCAACCCTCAGTCCGCAATCTGTTACACATTTGACTGTCTGGTTCAACCATCAGTCCCCAATCTGTTACACATTTGACTTTCTGGTTCAACCATCAGTCCCCAATCAGTCACACATTTGACTGTCTGGTTCAACCCTGAGTCAACAATCAGTCACACATTTGACTGTCTGGTTCAACCCTCAGTCCCCAATCAGTCACACATTTGACTGTCTGGTTCAACCCTCAGTCCCCGATCTGTCACACATTTGACTGTCTGGTTCAACCCTCAGTCCCTAATCTGTTACACATTTGACTGTCTGGTTCAACCATCAGTCCCCGATCTGTCACACATTTGACTGTCTGGTTCAACCATCAGTCACACATTTGACTGTCTGGTTCAACCCTCAGTCACACATTTGACTGTCTGGTTCAACTCTCAGTCCTCAATCAGTCACACATTTGACTGTCTGGTTCAACCCTCAGTCCCCAATCTGTTGCACATTTGACTGTCTGGTTCAACCCTCAGTCACACATTTGACTGTCTGGTTCAACTCTCAGTCCTCAATCAGTCACACATTTGAGTGTCTGGTTCAACCCTCAGTCCCCAATCTGTTGCACATTTTACTGTTTCCATTTCGTTTCCTTCTGTCGAGGCCTTAATTAATTCAAGCACCACTATCAAGGTGAGGAAGTGGGAGAACAAGGGAAGAAGAACAGGCTCGTTTTGTTTTTGAGGAAGTGGGAGAACAAGAGAAGAAGAACAGGCTCGTTTTGTTTTTGAGGAAGTGGGAGAACAAGGGAAGAAGAACAGGCTCGTTTTGTTTTTGAGGAAGTGGGAGAACAAGAGAAGAAGAACAGGCTCGTTTTGTTTTTGAGGAAGTGGGAGAACAAGGGAAGAAGAACAGGCTCGTTTTGTTTTTGAGGAAGTGGGAGAACAAGAGAAGAAGAACAGGCTCGTTTTGTTTTTGAGGAAGTGGGAGAACAAGAGAAGAAGAACAGGCTCGTTTTGTTTTTGAGGAAGTGGGAGAACAAGGGAAGAAGAACAGGCTCGTTTTGTTTTTGAGGAAGTGGGAGAACAAGGGAAGAAGAACAGGCTCGTTTTGTTTTTGAGGAAGTGGGAGAACAAGGGAAGAAGAACAGGCTCGTTTTGTTTTTGAGGAAGTGGGAGAACAAGAGAAGAAGAACAGGCTCGTTTTGTTTTTGAGGAAGTGGGAGAACAAGAGAAGAAGAACAGGCTCGTTTTGTTTTTGAGGAAGTGGGAGAACAAGGGAAGAAGAACAGGCTCGTTTTGTTTTTGAGGAAGTGGGAGAACAAGGGAAGAAGAACAGGCTCGTTTTGTTTTTGAGGAAGTGGGAGAACAAGGGAAGAAGAACAGGCTCGTTTTGTTTTTGAGGAAGTGGGAGAACAAGAGAAGAAGGGGATCTTGAACTCTGTAACCCCATTGGCCAGTTTTGTCATGAATCCATACTGGGATGTACAGCAGATGTATATACAGGTTATAACACATACAGCTGATGTCTCTACAGGTTATAACACATACAGCAGATGTCTCTACAGGTTATAACACACAGCAGATGTCTCTACAGGTTATAACACACAGCAGATGTCTCTACAGGTTATAACACACAGCAGATGTCTCTACAGGTTGTAAAGTGTTGGTCCCATGTTTCATCAGCTGAAATGTTTTTACAACCCTGTTAGTGAGCATGTCTCCTTTACCAAGATAATCCATCCACCTGACAGCCGATTGAAAGCGTGGTCGTTACAAAGGTGCACCTTGTGCTGGGGACACTAAAAGGCCACTCAAATGTGCAGTTCTTTCACACAACACAATGCCACAGGTGTCTCAAAGTGTGCAATTGGCATGCTGACTGCAGAAATGTCCACCAGAGCTGTTTCCAGATAATGTAATGTTAATTTCTCTACTATAGGCCGTCTCCGTTGTTTTAGAGAATTAGGCAGTACGTCCATCCGGCCTCACAACCGCAGAGCACGCGTAACCACACCAGTCCAGGACCTCCACATCCGGCTTCTTTGTCTGAGGGGGTGCAGAGGCGTATTTCTGTCTGTAATAAAGCCCTTTAGTGGGGAAAAAATTCATTCTGATTGGCTGGGCCTGGCTCCCCAGTGAGTGGGCCTATGCCCTCACAGGCCCACCCATGACTGAGCCCCTGCCCAGTCATGTGAAATCCATAGATTAGGCCCTGTGGAATTTATTTCAATTGACTGGTTTCCTTATAAACTGTAACTCAGTAAAATATTTGCATTTATATATTTCTTCAGTATAATAAAATTGCTTTTACCAAAAATATGAGTAAAAATAATTGATACCCGTTTTCAAAACGTCACCTTGCGAGGATAGCAGCACTAAGCACCTTTTCTACAATGTTCTGGGGGATTTGAAAACACACCTAGATTGTGTGTTATAGAGTAGTGGTCTCAGGGGTACACAAGGTGAAATCTGTTCTCACATTTATTTTAAATGTTTACATTTTTATGTATATTACTGCCTTCATTTTGACTGGACTACAAGAAGAGGTGCTGCTACCTTGGCAGGAACAAAATGGGGATCCTTAAATAGTCCACTACTATAGATAGACCAGGGTAGCGGTCCACTACTATAGATAGACCAGACAGGTCCACTGCTATAGATAGCCCAGACAGGTCCACTGCTATAGATAGCCCAGACAGGTCCACTGCTATAGATAGCCCAGACAGGTCCACTGCTATAGATAGCCCAGACAGGTCCACTGCTATAGATAGACCAGACAGGGTAGTGGTCCACTACTTTAGACCCGACAGGGTAGTGGTCCACTACTTTAGACCCCACAGGGTAGTGGTCCACTACTTTAGACCAGACAGGGTAGTGGTCCACTACTTTAGACCAGACAGGGTAGTGGTCCACTACTTTAGACCCCACAGGGTAGTGGTCCACTACTATAGACCAGACAGGGTAGTGGTCCACTACTATAGACCAGACAGGGTAGTGGTCCACTACTATAGACCAGACAGGGTAGTGGTCCACTACTATAGACCAGACAGGGTAGTGGTCCACTACTATAGACCAGACAGGGTAGTGGTCCACTACTATAGACCAGACAGGGTAGTGGTCCACTACTATAGACCAGACAGGGTAGTGGTCCACTACTATAGACCAGACAGGGTAGTGGTCCACTACTATAGACCAGACAGGGTAGTGGTCCACTACTATAGACCAGACAGGGTAGTGGTCCACTACTATAGACCAGACAGGGTAGTGGTCCACTACTATAGACCAGACAGGGTAGTGGTCCACTACTATAGACCAGACAGGGTAGTGGTCCACTACTATAGACCAGACAGGGTAGTGGTCCACTACTATAGACCAGACAGGGTAGTGGTCCACTACTATAGACCAGACAGGGTAGTGGTCCACTACTATAGACCAGACAGGGTAGTGGTCCACTACTATAGACCAGACAGGGTAGTGGTCCACTACTATAGACCAGACAGGGTAGTGGTCCACTACTATAGACCAGACAGGGTAGTGGTCCACTACTATAGACCAGACAGGGTAGTGGTCCACTACTATAGACCAGACAGGGTAGTGGTCCACTACTATAGACCAGACAGGGTAGTGGTCCACTACTATAGACCAGACAGGGTAGTGGTCCACTACTATAGACCAGACAGGGTAGTGGTCCACTACTATAGACCAGACAGGGTAGTGGTCCACTACTATAGACCAGACAGGGTAGTGGTCCACTACTATAGACCAGACAGGGTAGTGGTCCACTACTATAGACCAGACAGGGTAGTGGTCCACTACTATAGACCAGACAGGGTAGTGGTCCACTACTATAGACCAGACAGGGTAGTGGTCCACTACTATAGACCAGACAGGGTAGTGGTCCACTACTATAGACCAGACAGGGTAGTGGTCCACTACTATAGACCAGACAGGGTAGTGGTCCACTACTATAGACCAGACAGGGTAGTGGTCCACTACTATAGACCAGACAGGGTAGTGGTCCACTACTATAGACCAGACAGGGTAGTGGTCCACTACTATAGACCAGACAGGGTAGTGGTCCACTACTATAGACCAGACACCACAGGGTAGTGGTCCACTACTATAGACCAGACAGGGTAGTGGTCCACTACTATAGACCAGACACCACAGGGTAGTGGTCCACTACTATAGACCAGACAGGGTAGTGGTCCACTACTATAGACCAGACAGGGTAGCGGTCCACTACTATAGACCAGACAGGGTAGCGGTCCACTACTATAGACCAGACAGGGTAGCGGTCCACTACTATAGACCAGACAGGGTAGCGGTCCACTACTATAGACCAGACAGGGTAGCGGTCCACTACTATAGACCAGACAGGGTAGCGGTCCACTACTATAGACCAGACAGGGTAGCGGTCCACTACTATAGACCAGACAGGGTAGCGGTCCACTACTATAGACCAGACAGGGTAGCGGTCCACTACTATAGACCAGACAGGGTAGCGGTCCACTACTATAGACCAGACAGGGTAGCGGTCCACTACTATAGACCAGACAGGGTAGTGGTCCACTACTATAGACCAGACAGGGTAGTGGTCCACTACTATAGACCAGACAGGGTAGTGGTCCACTACTATAGACCAGACAGGGTAGTGGTCCACTACTATAGACCAGACAGGGTAGTGGTCCACTACTATAGACCAGACAGGGTAGTGGTCCACTACTATAGACCAGACAGGGTAGTGGTCCACTACTATAGACCAGACAGGGTAGTGGTCCACTACTATAGACCAGACACCACAGGGTAGTGGTCCACTACTATAGACCAGACAGGGTAGTGGTCCACTACTATAGACCAGACAGGGTAGTGGTCCACTACTATAGACCAGACAGGGTAGTGGTCCACTACTATAGACCAGACAGGGTAGTGGTCCACTACTATAGACCAGACACCACAGGGTAGTGGTCCACTACTATAGACCAGACAGGGTAGTGGTCCACTACTATAGACCAGACACCACAGGGTAGTGGTCCACTACTATAGACCAGACAGGGTAGTGGTCCACTACTATAGACCAGACAGGGTAGTGGTCCACTACTATAGACCAGACAGGGTAGCGGTCCACTACTATAGACCAGACAGGGTAGCGGTCCACTACTATAGACCAGACAGGGTAGCGGTCCACTACTATAGACCAGACAGGGTAGCGGTCCACTACTATAGACCAGACAGGGTAGCGGTCCACTACTATAGACCAGACAGGGTAGCGGTCCACTACTATAGACCAGACAGGGTAGCGGTCCACTACTATAGACCAGACAGGGTAGCGGTCCACTACTATAGACCAGACAGGGTAGCGGTCCACTACTATAGACCAGACAGGGTAGCGGTCCACTACTATAGACCAGACAGGGTAGCGGTCCACTACTATAGACCAGACAGGGTAGCGGTCCACTACTATAGACCAGACAGGGTAGCGGTCCACTACTATAGACCAGACAGGGTAGCGGTCCACAACTATAGACCAGACACCACAGGGTAGTGGTCCACTACTATAGACCAGACACCACAGGGTAGTGGTCCACTACTATAGACCAGACACCACAGGGTAGTGGTCCACTACTATAGACCAGACACCACAGGGTAGTGGTCCACTACTATAGACCAGACACCACAGGGTAGTGGTCCACTACTATAGACCAGACACCACAGGGTAGTGGTCCACTACTATAGACCAGACATGGTAGTGGTCCACTACTATAGACCAGACATGGTAGTGGTCCACTACTATAGACCAGACAGGGTAGTGGTCCACTACTATAGACCAGACACCACAGGGTAGTGGTCCACTACTATAGACCAGACAGGGTAGTGGTCCACTACTATAGACCAGACAGGGTAGTGGTCCACTACTATAGACCAGACAGGGTAGCGGTCCACTACTATAGACCAGACAGGGTAGCGGTCCACTACTATAGACCAGACAGGGTAGCGGTCCACTACTATAGACCAGACAGGGTAGCGGTCCACTACTACAGACCAGACAGGGTAGCGGTCCACTACTATAGACCAGACAGGGTAGAATTCCACTACTATAGACCAGAAAGGGTAGCGATCCACTACTATAGACCAGACAGGGTAGCGATCCACTACTATAGACCAGACAGGGTAGCGGTCCACTACTATAGACCAGACAGGGTAGTGGTCCACTACTATAGACCAGACAGGGTAGTGGTCCACTACTATAGACCAGACAGGGTAGTGGTCCACTACTATAGACCAGACAGGGTAGTGGTCCACTACTATAGACCAGACAGGGTAGTGGTCCACTACTATAGACCAGACAGGGTAGTGGTCCACTACTATAGACCAGACAGGGTAGTGGTCCACTACTATAGACCAGACAGGGTAGTGGTCCACTACTATAGACCAGACAGGGTAGTGGTCCACTACTATAGACCAGACAGGGTAGTGGTCCACTACTATAGACCAGACAGGGTAGTGGTCCACTACTATAGACCAGACAGGGTAGTGGTCCACTACTATAGACCAGACAGGGTAGTGGTCCACTACTATAGACCAGACAGGGTAGTGGTCCACTACTATAGACCAGACACCACAGGGTAGTGGTCCACTACTATAGACCAGACAGGGTAGTGGTCCACTACTATAGACCAGACAGGGTAGTGGTCCACTACTATAGACCAGACACCACAGGGTAGTGGTCCACTACTATAGACCAGACACCACAGGGTAGTGGTCCACTACTATAGACCAGACACCACAGGGTAGTGGTCCACTACTATAGACCAGACACCACAGGGTAGTGGTCCACTACTATAGACCAGACAGGGTAGTGGTCCACTACTATAGACCAGACACCACAGGGTAGTGGTCCACTACTATAGACCAGACAGGGTAGCGGTCCACTACTATAGACCAGACAGGGTAGCGGTCCACTACTATAGACCAGACAGGGTAGCGGTCCACTACTATAGACCAGACAGGGTAGCGGTCCACTACTATAGACCAGACAGGGTAGCGGTCCACTACTATAGACCAGACAGGGTAGCGGTCCACTACTATAGACCAGACAGGGTAGCGGTCCACTACTATAGACCAGACAGGGTAGCGGTCCACTACTATAGACCAGACAGGGTAGCGGTCCACTACTATAGACCAGACAGGGTAGCGGTCCACTACTATAGACCAGACAGGGTAGTGGTCCACTACTATAGACCAGACAGGGTAGTGGTCCACTACTATAGACCAGACACCACAGGGTAGTGGTCCACTACTATAGACCAGACACCACAGGGTAGTGGTCCACTACTATAGACCAGACACCACAGGGTAGTGGTCCACTACTATAGACCAGACACCACAGGGTAGTGGTCCACTACTATAGACCAGACACCACAGGGTAGTGGTCCACTACTATAGACCAGACAGGGTAGTAGTCCACTACTATAGACCAGACACCACAGGGTAGTGGTCCACTACTATAGACCAGACACCACAGGGTAGTGGTCCACTACTATAGACCAGACACCACAGGGTAGTGGTCCACTACTATAGACCAGACACCACAGCGTAGTAGTCCACTACTATAGACCAGACAGGGTAGTGGTCCACTACTATAGACCAGACACCACAGGGTAGTAGTCCACTACTATAGACCAGACACCACAGGGTAGTGATCCTCTACTATAAACCAGACAGGGTAGTGATCAACTACTATAGACCAGACAGGGTAGTGGTCCACTACTATAGACCAGACACCACAGGGTAGTGGTCCACTACTATAGACCAGACACCACAGGGTAGTGGTCCACTACTATAGACCAGACAAGGTAGTGGTCCACTACTATAGACCAGACAGGGTAGTGGTCCACTACTATAGACCAGACACCACAGGGTAGTGGTCCACTACTATAGACCAGACATGGTAGTGGTCCACTACTATAGACCAGACAGGGCAGTGGTCCACTACTATAGACCAGACACCACAGGGTAGTGGTCCACTACTATAGACCAGACACCACAGGGTAGTGGTCCACTACTATAGACCAGACACCACAGGGTAGTGGTCCACTACTATAGACCAGACAGGGTAGTGGTCCACTACTATAGACCAGACATGGTAGTGGTCCACTACTATAGACCAGACAGGGTAGTGGTCCACTACTATAGACCAGACAGGGTAGTGGTTCACTACTATAGACCAGACACCACAGGGTAGTGGTCCACTACTATAGACCAGACACCACAGGGTAGTGGTCCACTACTATAGACCAGACACCACAGGGTAGTGGTCCACTACTATAGACCAGACACCACAGGGTAGTGGTCCACTACTATAGACCAGACAGGGTAGCGGTCCACTACTATAGACCAGACAGGGTAGCGGTCCACTACTATAGACCAGACAGGGTAGCGGTCCACTACTATAGACCAGACAGGTTAGCGGTCCACTACTATAGACCAGACAGGGTAGCGGTCCACTACTATAGACCAGACAGGGTAGCGGTCCACTACTATAGACCAGACAGGGTAGTGGTCCACTACTATAGACCAGACAGGGTAGTGGTCCACTACTATAGACCAGACAGGGTAGTGGTCCACTACTATAGACCAGACACCACAGGGTAGTGGTCCACTACTATAGACCAGACACCACAGGGTAGTGGTCCACTACTATAGACCAGACACCACAGGGTAGTGGTCCACTACTATAGACCAGACAGGGTAGTGGTCCACTACTATAGACCAGACAGGGTAGTGGTCCACTACTATAGACCAGACACCACAGGGTAGTGGTCCACTACTATAGACCAGACATGGTAGTGGTCCACTACTATAGACCAGACAGGGCAGTGGTCCACTACTATAGACCAGACAGGGTAGTGGTCCACTACTATAGACCAGACACCACAGGGTAGTGGTCCACTACTATAGACCAGACACCACAGGGTAGTGGTCCACTACTATAGACCAGACATGGTAGTGGTCCACTACTATAGACCAGACAGGGTAGTGGTCCACTACTATAGACCAGACACCACAGGGTAGTGGTCCACTACTATAGACCAGACAGGGTAGTGATCCACTACTATAGACCAGACAGGGTAGTGGTCCACTACTATAGACCAGACAGGGTAGTGGTCCACTACTATAGACCAGACAGGGTAGTGGTCCACTACTATAGACCAGACAGGGTAGTGGTCCACTACTATAGACCAGACAGGGTAGTGGTCCACTACTATAGACCAGACAGGGTAGTGGTCCACTACTATAGACCAGACAGGGTAGTGGTCCACTACTATAGACCAGACAGGGTAGTGGTCCACTACTATAGACCAGACAGGGTAGTGGTCCACTACTATAGACCAGACAGGGTAGTGGTCCACTACTATAGACCAGACAGGGTAGTGGTCCACTACTATAGACCAGACACCACAGGGTAGTGGTCCACTACTATAGACCAGACACCACAGGGTAGTGGTCCACTACTATAGACCAGACACCACAGGGTAGTGGTCCACTACTATAGACCAGACATGGTAGTGGTCCACTACTATAGACCAGACATGGTAGTGGTCCACTACTATAGACCAGACATGGTAGTGGTCCACTACTACAGACCAGACAGGGTAGTGGTCCACTACTATAGACCAGACACCACAGGGTAGTAGTCCACTACTATAGACCAGACAGGGTAGTGGTCCACTACTATAGACCAGACAGGGTAGTGGTCCACTACTATAGACCAGACATGGTAGTGGTCCACTACTATAGACCAGACAGGGTAGTGGTCCACTACTATAGACCAGACATGGTAGTGGTCCACTACTATAGACCAGACAGGGTAGTGGTCCACTACTATAGACCAGACATGGTAGTGGTCCACTACTATAGACCAGACATGGTAGTGGTCCACTACTATAGACCAGACAGGGTAGTGGTCCACTACTATAGACCAGACAGGGTAGTGGTCCACTACTATAGACCAGACAGGGTAGTGGTCCACTACTATAGACCAGACACCACAGGGTAGTGGTCCACTACTATAGACCAGACACCACAGGGTAGTGGTCCACTACTATAGACCAGACAGGGTAGTAGTCCACTACTATAGACCAGACACCACAGGGTAGTGGTCCACTACTATAGACCAGACACCACAGGGTAGTGGTCCACTACTATAGACCAGACACCACAGGGTAGTGGTCCACTACTATAGACCAGACACCACAGGGTAGTGGTCCACTACTATAGACCAGACACCACAGGGTAGTGGTCCACTACTATAGACCAGACACCACAGGGTAGTGGTCCACTACTATAGACCAGACACCACAGGGTAGTGGTCCACTACTATAGACCAGACAGGGTAGTGGTCCACTACTATAGACCAGACAGGGTAGTGGTCCACTACTATAGACCAGACAGGGTAGTGGTCCACTACTATAGACCAGACAGGGTAGTGGTCCACTACTATAGACCAGACAGGGTAGTGGTCCACTACTATAGACCAGACAGGGTAGTGGTCCACTACTATAGACCAGACAGGGTAGTGGTCCACTACTATAGACCAGACAGGGTAGTGGTCCACTACTATAGACCAGACAGGGTAGTGGTCCACTACTATAGACCAGACAGGGTAGTGGTCCACTACTATAGACCAGACAGGGTAGTGGTCCACTACTATAGACCAGACAGGGTAGTGGTCCACTACTATAGACCAGACACCACAGGGTAGTGGTCCACTACTATAGACCAGACACCACAGGGTAGTGGTCCACTACTATAGACCAGACAGGGTAGTAGTCCACTACTATAGACCAGACACCACAGGGTAGTGGTCCACTACTATAGACCAGACACCACAGGGTAGTGGTCCACTACTATAGACCAGACACCACAGGGTAGTGGTCTACTACTATAGACCAGACACCACAGCGTAGTAGTCCACTACTATAGACCAGACAGGGTAGTGGTCCACTACTATAGACCAGACACCACAGGGTAGTAGTCCACTACTATAGACCAGACACCACAGGGTAGTGATCCACTACTATAAACCAGACAGGGTAGTGATCAACTACTATAGACCAGACAGGGTAGTGGTCCACTACTATAGACCAGACACCACAGGGTAGTGGTCCACTACTATAGACCAGACACCACAGGGTAGTGGTCCACTACTATAGACCAGACAAGGTAGTGGTCCACTACTATAGACCAGACAGGGTAGTGGTCCACTACTATAGACCAGACACCACAGGGTAGTGGTCCACTACTATAGACCAGACATGGTAGTGGTCCACTACTATAGACCAGACAGGGCAGTGGTCCACTACTATAGACCAGACACCACAGGGTAGTGGTCCACTACTATAGACCAGACACCACAGGGTAGTGGTCCACTACTATAGACCAGACACCACAGGGTAGTGGTCCACTACTATAGACCAGACAGGGTAGTGGTCCACTACTATAGACCAGACATGGTAGTGGTCCACTACTATAGACCAGACAGGGTAGTGGTCCACTACTATAGACCAGACAGGGTAGTGGTTCACTACTATAGACCAGACACCACAGGGTAGTGGTCCACTACTATAGACCAGACACCACAGGGTAGTGGTCCACTACTATAGACCAGACACCACAGGGTAGTGGTCCACTACTATAGACCAGACACCACAGGGTAGTGGTCCACTACTATAGACCAGACAGGGTAGCGGTCCACTACTATAGACCAGACAGGGTAGCGGTCCACTACTATAGACCAGACAGGGTAGCGGTCCACTACTATAGACCAGACAGGGTAGTGGTCCACTACTATAGACCAGACAGGGTAGCGGTCCACTACTATAGACCAGACAGGGTAGTGGTCCACTACTATAGACCAGACAGGGTAGTGGTCCACTACTATAGACCAGACAGGGTAGTGGTCCACTACTATAGACCAGACAGGGTAGTGGTCCACTACTATAGACCAGACACCACAGGGTAGTGGTCCACTACTATAGACCAGACACCACAGGGTAGTGGTCCACTACTATAGACCAGACACCACAGGGTAGTGGTCCACTACTATAGACCAGACACCACATGGTAGTGGTCCACTACTATAGACCAGACAGGGTAGTGGTCCACTACTATAGACCAGACAGGGTAGTGGTCCACTACTATAGACCAAACAGGGTAGTGGTCCACTACTATAGACCAGACACCACAGGGTAGTGGTCCACTACTATAGACCAGACATGGTAGTGGTCCACTACTATAGACCAGACAGGGCAGTGGTCCACTACTATAGACCAGACAGGGTAGTGGTCCACTACTATAGACCAGACACCACAGGGTAGTGGTCCACTACTATAGACCAGACACCACAGGGTAGTGGTCCACTACTATAGACCAGACATGGTAGTGGTCCACTACTATAGACCAGACAGGGTAGTGGTCCACTACTATAGACCAGACAGGGTAGTGGTCCACTACTATAGACCAGACACCACAGGGTAGTGGTCCACTACTATAGACCAGACAGGGTAGTGATCCACTACTATAGACCAGACAGGGTAGTGATCCACTACTATAGACCAGACAGGGTAGTGGTCCACTACTATAGACCAGACAGGGTAGTGGTCCACTACTATAGACCAGACAGGGTAGTGGTCCACTACTATAGACCAGACAGGGTAGTGGTCCACTACTATAGACCAGACAGGGTAGTGGTCCACTACTATAGACCAGACAGGGTAGTGGTCCACTACTATAGACCAGACAGGGTAGTGGTCCACTACTATAGACCAGACAGGGTAGTGGTCCACTACTATAGACCAGACACCACAGGGTAGTGGTCCACTACTATAGACCAGACACCACAGGGTAGTGGTCCACTACTATAGACCAGACACCACAGGGTAGTGGTCCACTACTATAGACCAGACACCACAGGGTAGTGGTCCACTACTATAGACCAGACAGGGTAGTGGTCCACTACTATAGACCAGACAGGGTAGTGGTCCACTACTATAGACCAGACAGGGTAGTGGTCCACTACTATAGACCAGACAGGGTAGTGGTCCACTACTATAGACCAGACACCACAGGGTAGTGGTCCACTACTATAGACCAGACATGGTAGTGGTCCACTACTATAGACCAGACAGGGCAGTGGTCCACTACTATAGACCAGACAGGGTAGTGGTCCACTACTATAGACCAGACACCACAGGGTAGTGGTCCACTACTATAGACCAGACACCACAGGGTAGTGGTCCACTACTATAGACCAGACATGGTAGTGGTCCACTACTATAGACCAGACAGGGTAGTGGTCCACTACTATAGACCAGACAGGGTAGTGGTCCACTACTATAGACCAGACACCACAGGGTAGTGGTCCACTACTATAGACCAGACAGGGTAGTGATCCACTACTATAGACCAGACAGGGTAGTGGTCCACTACTATAGACCAGACAGGGTAGTGGTCCACTACTATAGACCAGACAGGGTAGTGGTCCACTACTATAGACCAGACAGGGTAGTGGTCCACTACTATAGACCAGACAGGGTAGTGGTCCACTACTATAGACCAGACAGGGTAGTGGTCCACTACTATAGACCAGACAGGGTAGTGGTCCACTACTATAGACCAGACAGGGTAGTGGTCCACTACTATAGACCAGACAGGGTAGTGGTCCACTACTATAGACCAGACAGGGTAGTGGTCCACTACTATAGACCAGACAGGGTAGTGGTCCACTACTATAGACCAGACACCACAGGGTAGTGGTCCACTACTATAGACCAGACACCACAGGGTAGTGGTCCACTACTATAGACCAGACACCACAGGGTAGTGGTCCACTACTATAGACCAGACACCACAGGGTAGTGGTCCACTACTATAGACCAGACATGGTAGTGGTCCACTACTATAGACCAGACATGGTAGTGGTCCACTACTATAGACCAGACAGGGTAGTGGTCCACTACTATAGACCAGACACCACAGGGTAGTGGTCCACTACTATAGACCAGACAGGGTAGTGGTCCACTACTATAGACCAGACAGGGTAGTGGTCCACTACTATAGACCAGACAGGGTAGTGGTCCACTACTATAGACCAGACAGGGTAGTGGTCCACTACTATAGACCAGACATGGTAGTGGTCCACTACTATAGACCAGACAGGGTAGTGGTCCACTACTATAGACCAGACATGGTAGTGGTCCACTACTATAGACCAGACAGGGTAGTGGTCCACTACTATAGACCAGACATGGTAGTGGTCCACTACTATAGACCAGACATGGTAGTGGTCCACTACTAAAGACCAGACAGGGTAGTGGTCCACTACTATAGACCAGACAGGGTAGTGGTCCACTACTATAGACCAGACACCACAGGGTAGTGGTCCACTACTAAAGACCAGACACCACAGGGTAGTAGTCCACTACTATAGACCAGACACCACAGGGTAGTGGTCCACTACTATAGACCAGACACCACAGGGTAGTGGTCCACTACTATAGACCAGACACCACAGGGTAGTGGTCCACTACTATAGACCAGACAGGGTAGTGGTCCACTACTATAGACCAGACAGGGTAGTGGTCCACTACTATAGACCAGACAGGGTAGTGGTCCACTACTATAGACCAGACAGGGTAGTGGTCCACTACTATAGACCAGACAGGGTAGTGGTCCACTACTATAGACCAGACAGGGTAGTGGTCCACTACTATAGACCAGACAGGGTAGTGGTCCACTACTATAGACCAGACAGGGTAGTGGTCCACTACTATAGACCAGACAGGGTAGTGGTCCACTACTATAGACCAGACAGGGTAGTGGTCCACTACTATAGACCAGACAGGGTAGTGGTCCACTACTATAGACCAGACAGGGTAGTGGTCCACTACTATAGACCAGACAGGGTAGTGGTCCACTACTATAGACCAGACAGGGTAGTGGTCCACTACTATAGACCAGACAGGGTAGTGGTCCACTACTATAGACCAGACAGGGTAGTGGTCCACTACTATAGACCAGACAGGGTAGTGGTCCACTACTATAGACCAGACAGGGTAGTGGTCCACTACTATAGACCAGACAGGGTAGTGGTCCACTACTATAGACCAGACAGGGTAGTGGTCCACTACTATAGACCAGACAGGGTAGTGGTCCACTACTATAGACCAGACAGGGTAGTGGTCCACTACTATAGACCAGACAGGGTAGTGGTCCACTACTATAGACCAGACAGGGTAGTGGTCCACTACTATAGACCAGACAGGGTAGTGGTCCACTACTATAGACCAGACAGGGTAGTGGTCCACTACTATAGACCAGACAGGGTAGTGGTCCACTACTATAGACCAGACAGGGTAGTGGTCCACTACTATAGACCAGACAGGGTAGTGGTCCACTACTATAGACCAGACAGGGTAGTGGTCCACTACTATAGACCAGACAGGGTAGTGGTCCACTACTATAGACCAGACAGGGTAGTGGTCCACTACTATAGACCAGACAGGGTAGTGGTCCACTACTATAGACCAGACAGGGTAGTGGTCCACTACTATAGACCAGACAGCACAGGGTAGTGGTCCCCTACTATAGACCAGACACCACAGGGTAGTGGTCCACTACTATAGACCAGACACCACAGGGTAGTGGTCCACTACTATAGACCAGACAGGGTAGTGGTCCACTACTATAGACCAGACAGGGTAGTGGTCCACTACTATAGACCAGACAGGGTAGTGGTCCACTACTATAGACCAGACAGGGTAGTGGTCCACTACTATAGACCAGACAGGGTAGTGGTCCACTACTATAGACCAGACAGGGTAGTGGTCCACTACTATAGACCAGACAGGGTAGTGGTCCACTACTATAGACCAGACAGGGTAGTGGTCCACTACTATAGACCAGACAGGGTAGTGGTCCACTACTATAGACCAGACAGGGTAGTGGTCCACTACTATAGACCAGACAGGGTAGTGGTCCACTACTATAGACCAGACAGGGTAGTGGTCCACTACTATAGACCAGACAGGGTAGTGGTCCACTACTATAGACCAGACAGGGTAGTGGTCCACTACTATAGACCAGACAGGGTAGTGGTCCACTACTATAGACCAGACAGGGTAGTGGTCCACTACTATAGACCAGACAGGGTAGTGGTCCACTACTATAGACCAGACAGGGTAGTGGTCCACTACTATAGACCAGACAGGGTAGTGGTCCACTACTATAGACCAGACAGGCTGTGGTCCACTACTATAGACCAGACAGGGTAGTGGTCCACTACTATAGACCAGACAGGGTAGTGGTCCACTACTATAGACCAGACAGGGTAGTGGTCCACTACTATAGACCAGACAGGGTAGTGGTCCACTACTATAGACCAGACAGGGTAGTGGTCCACTACTATAGACCAGACAGGGTAGTGGTCCACTACTATAGACCAGACAGGGTAGTGGTCCACTACTATAGACCAGACAGGGTAGTGGTCCACTACTATAGACCAGACAGGGTAGTGGTCCACTACTATAGACCAGACAGGGTAGTGGTCCACTACTATAGACCAGACAGGGTAGTGGTCCACTACTATAGACCAGACAGGGTAGTGGTCCACTACTATAGACCAGACAGGGTAGTGGTCCACTACTATAGACCAGACAGGGTAGTGGTCCACTACTATAGACCAGACAGGGTAGTGGTCCACTACTATAGACCAGACAGGGTAGTGGTCCACTACTATAGACCAGACAGGATAGTGGTCCACTACTATAGACCAGACAGGGTAGTGGTCCACTACTATAGACCAGACAGGGTAGTGGTCCACTACTATAGACCAGACAGGGTAGTGGTCCACTACTATAGACCAGACAGGGTAGTGGTCCACTACTATAGACCAGACAGGGTAGTGGTCCACTACTATAGACCAGACAGGGTAGTGGTCCACTACTATAGACCAGACAGGGTAGTGGTCCACTACTATAGACCAGACAGGGTAGTGGTCCACTACTATAGACCAGACAGGGTAGTGGTCCACTACTATAGACCAGACAGGGTAGTGGTCCACTACTATAGACCAGACAGGGTAGTGGTCCACTACTATAGACCAGACAGGGTAGTGGTCCACTACTATAGACCAGACAGGGTAGTGGTCCACTACTATAGACCAGACAGGGTAGTGGTCCACTACTATAGACCAGACAGGGTAGTGGTCCACTACTATAGACCAGACAGGGTAGTGGTCCACTACTATAGACCAGACAGGGTAGTGGTCCACTACTATAGACCAGACAGGGTAGTGGTCCACTACTATAGACCAGACAGGGTAGTGGTCCACTACTATAGACCAGACAGGGTAGTGGTCCACTACTATAGACCAGACAGGGTAGTGGTCCACTACTATAGACCAGACAGGGTAGTGGTCCACTACTATAGACCAGACAGGGTAGTGGTCCACTACTATAGACCAGACAGGGTAGTGGTCCACTACTATAGACCAGACAGGGTAGTGGTCCACTACTATAGACCAGACAGGGTAGTGGTCCACTACTATAGACCAGACAGGGTAGTGGTCCACTACTATAGACCAGACAGGGTAGTGGTCCACTACTATAGACCAGACAGGGTAGTGGTCCACTACTATAGACCAGACAGGGTAGTGGTCCACTACTATAGACCAGACAGGGTAGTGGTCCACTACTATAGACCAGACAGGGTAGTGGTCCACTACTATAGACCAGACAGCACAGGGTAGTGGTCCACTACTATAGACCAGACAGCACAGGGTAGTGGTCCACTACTATAGACCAGACACCACAGGGTAGTGGTCCACTACTATAGACCAGACACCACAGGGTAGTGGTCCACTACTATAGACCAGACACCACAGGGTAGTGGTCCACTACTATAGACCAGACACCACAGGGTAGTGGTCCACTACTATAGACCAGACACCACAGGGTAGTGGTCCACTACTATAGACCAGACACCACAGGGTAGTGGTCCACTAATATAGACCAGACAGGGTAGTGGTCCACTACTATAGACCAGACAGGGTAGTGGTCCACTACTATAGACCAGACAGGGTAGTGGTCCACTACTATAGACCAGACACCACAGGGTAGTGGTCCACTACTATAGACCAGACACCACAGGGTAGTGGTCCACTACTATAGACCAGACACCACAGGGTAGTGGTCCACTACTATAGACCAGACAGGGTAGTGGTCCACTACTATAGACCAGACAGGGTAGTGGTCCACTACTATAGACCAGACAGGGTAGTGGTCCACTACTATAGACCAGACACCATTGGGTAGTGGTCCACTACTATAGACCAGACACCACAGGGTAGTAGTCCACTATAAAGGTGCTTCTACACCTGCATTCTAGCTGTTTGGGGTTTTAGGCTGGGTTTCTGTACAGCACTTCGAGATATTATCTGATGTACGAAGGGCTATATAAAATAAAATTGATTGATTGATTGATTGATATAAAGGTGCTATTTGGTACAAATCCTCTTTCAACATACAAAAACATCAAGTTGGACAACTTGACGCAAACTGCCGTCTAGTGGTGAAACACGGACATGACAATCTACAGGGACATCCCTATGCAATTTTTTAGTTTCCCTTTATTTAACTAAGCAAGTCAGTTAAGAATAAATCCTTATTTTCAATGACAGCCTTGGAACAGTGGGTTAACTGGACTAGGAACAGTGGGTTAACTGGTCTAGGAACAGTGGGTTAACTGGTCTAGGAACAGTGGGTTAACTGGTCTAGGAACAGTGGGTTATAGGGGCAGAACGACAGATTTGTACCTTGTCAGCTCGGGGATTCGATCTTGCAACCTTTCGGTTACTAGTCCAACGCTCTAACCGCTAGGCGACCTGCCGCCCCGATGTTCACTGTCCGTATTTAGAATACAGAGATTAAACGCTCAACACCTGGTCCTTTTTTATTTACAAACATTAAACAGTTTAGAGGGTAATTTCCTTTCATACGAGGCCCCTTTATACATTAGTGAGTAATACAATTAGCATCCCTGCTTCCAAAGTCAACCAACCGCCGAGTTTTAATGACGTGCTGGGATGATCAACATGTGAGAAGTGCTTTTTCTAACACTTGTATGAGCTACTAATATTTCACACATCTCAAATATTTATTTGTCTCCCTCTACCTCCCTCTACCTCCCTCTACCTCCCTCTACCTCCCTCTACCTCCCTCTACCTCCCTCTACCTCCCTCTACCTCCCTCTACCTCCCTCTACCTCCCTCTACCTCCCTCTACCTCCCTCTACCTCCCTCTACCTCCCTCTACCTCCCTCTACCTCCCTCTACCTCCCTCTACCTCCCTCTACCTCCCTCTACCTCCCTCTACCTCCCTCTACCTCCCTCTACCAGACATCTCCCCCCAGAAAATACAAAATAAATCTCAATAACATATTTCAACAAAACAAAGAATACGATCTAACTTTTTTTTTTTTAAGATAAGAGATAGTCTACAAAGAAAAACACAAAAGAGAAGTATGTCAAATACAATACTCACATTTATTAGATTCATTTAATAGAGGCTCATTTATCAATTTACTTCGTCAACAAGAAAAACAAATCCCAAAAGTACAATTGTGATTTAAAACTCCCTATAGCTCTTAACTACACGTCTCCAGTTATTCTTGTGGATAGCCAGCGATTGCATATTAAAAGCTACGGGACAAGTACAGTAGTTAATTAACGAGGAAGAACACCAAAACTGAATCTTAGAGACACAGGGCGTGTGGACAAGTACAGTAGTTAATTAACGAGGATTACACCAAAACTGAATCTTAGAGACACAGGGCGTGTGGACAAGTACAGTAGTTAATTAACGAGGAAGAACACCAAAACTGAATCTTAGAGACACAGGGTGTGTCCCAAACGGCACCCTATTCCCTATATAGTGCACTACTTTAGACCAGGGCCCTATAGAACCCTATAGAACCCTATTCCCTATATAGTGCACTACTTTAGACCAGGGCCCTTTAGAACCCTATTCCCTATATAGTGCACTACTTTAGACCAGAGGCCTATAGAACCCTATTCCCTATATAGTGCACTACTTTAGACCAGAGGCCTATGGGTCGTAGTGCACTATGTAGGGAATAGAAAGCCATTTGAGTCACAGCCAATAGGAAGCCATTTGAGTCACAGCCAATAGTATAAATCGGTGCATTGTTCCCTAAAAAGGTCAACCAGCTCTAAATACGGTCAACACGAGGTCATAGTCAAGATGTCCACCGTCGTGTTCGAGGGTGTTGTCGTCGTCTCTTCCTCAATCTGCTGCAATGCATTCTGGTCACAGGGAGGTGGCGAGGTGGGCTGAAAAGTCAAAAAAGAGAACATCTGACTATGTCTGATCTAATAAGTAAATCTTAAAATGTAGTAATGACCCGTCATCTAATTACAGAGTATTAGGACTTCCAAAATGACAGTCCCGCCCTTCTCTAAATAGACATTCATCATATTCACGTCAGGTATGTTCTCATTAAAAAGGTGCAGTGACAGAGCAGGGGGATCAGTAGAACGACTAACAGAGTAAAATGGACTTGGATACATGGAGGGGTGGAGGGAGATTCTTATTGGACTACTGTATGTCCTGTATAAATGACTTACACTTGAGTCGGATATAGCAGGTGTCACAGTAAGGCTTCCCGTTACTGATTCTGATCTGGGCTCTGACCTCTGACCCTCCAAGTCGGCACCTGCAGTCCACACACTGGGGGAGAGGAGAAGATGGACTGTGAATCAGGAGAATCAACGAAAACACTGACTGTGATTAGCTTCATTCCACCAGTGATTATCCAGCAACCCGCTGTAAACAAAGCAGTGCATGTTAGCCCTACCACCGTGGAGAGAGAGTTAGCGTCACCAGCCCTCCCACCGTGGAGAGAGAGTTAGCATTACCAGCCCTCCCACCGTGGAGAGAGAGTTAGCATTACCAGCCCTCCCACCGTGGAGAGAGAGTTAGCATTACCAGCCCTCCCACCGTGGAGAGAGAGTTAGCATTACCAGCCCTCCCACCGTAGAGAGAGAGTTAGCATTACCAGCCCTCCCACCGTAGAGAGAGAGTTAGCATTACCAGCCCTCCCACCGTGGAGAGAGAGTTAGCATTACCAGCCCTCCCACCGTAGAGAGAGAGTTAGCATTACCAGCCCTCCCACCGTGGAGAGAGAGTTAGCATTACCAGCCCTCCCACCGTGGAGAGAGAGTTAGCATTACCAGCCCTACCACCGTGGAGAGAGAGTTAGCATTACCAGCCCTACCACCGTGGAGTCAGAGTTAGCATTACCAGCCCTACCACCGTGGAGAGAGAGTTAGCATTACCAGCCCTACCACCGTGGAGTCAGAGTTAGCATTACCAGCCCTACCACCGTGGAGTTAGCATTACCAGCCCTACCACCATGGAGAGAGAGTTAGCATTACCAGCCCTACCACCGTGGAGAGAGAGTTAGCATTACCAGCCCTACCACCGTGGAGAGAGAGTTAGCATTACCAGCCCTACCACCATGGAGAGTTAGCATTACCAGCCCTACCACCATGGAGAGAGAGTTAGCATTACCAGCCCTACCACCATGGAGAGAGAGTTAGCATTACCAGCCCTACCACCGTGGAGAGAGAGTTAGCATTACCAGCCCTACCACCATGGAGAGTTAGCATTACCAGCCCTACCACCGTGGAGAGAGTTGTTAGCATTACCAGCCCTACCACCATGGAGAGAGAGTTAGCATTACCAGCCCTACCACCGTGGAGAGAGAGTTAGCATTACCAGCCCTACCACCGTGGAGAGAGAGTTAGCATTACCAGCCCTACCACCATGGAGAGAGAGTTAGCATTACCAGCCCTACCACCATGGAGAGAGAGTTAGCATTACCAGCCCTACCACCATGGAGAGAGAGTTAGCATTACCAGCCCTACCACCGTGGAGAGTGTTAAGAGGGTGAGGCAGGGAGAAAACAAGGAAAAGCAAAGAAAGGTGACACCTCATGGATTCCTGTCAGACGTCAACAACCCTCCATACAGTTAGAACAGACAGTGAGCAGTGACCTCATGGATTCCTGTCAGACGTCAACAACCCTCCATACAGTTAGAACAGACAGTGAGCAGTGACCTCATGGATTCCTGTCAGACGTCAACAACCCTCCATACAGTTAGAACAGACAGTGAGCAGAAGCAGGACATGAATTCTGTCATGGAAGAAGATAAGTAGGTGAAGCCAGTCAGTCAGCTACAGTGCCCAGGTGAAGCCAGCCAGCCAGTCAGTCTGCTACAGTGCCCAGGTGAAGCCAGCCAGTCAGTCAGTCTGCTACAGTGCCCAGGTGAAGCCAGCCAGTCAGTCAGTCTGCTACAGTGCCCAGGTGAAGCCAGCCAGTCAGTCAGTCTGCTACAGTGCCCAGGTGAAGCCAGCCAGTCAGTCAGTCTGCTACAGTGCCCAGGTGAAGCCAGCCAGTCAGTCAGTCTGCTACAGTGCCCAGGTGAAGCCAGTCAGTCAGTCTGCTACAGTGCCCAGGTGAAGCCAGTCAGTCAGTCAGTCAGTCTGCTACAGTGCCCAGGTGAAGCCAGTCAGTCAGTCAGTCAGTCTGCTACAGTGCCCAGGTGAAGCCAGTCAGTCAGTCAGTCAGTCTGCTACAGTGCCCAGGTGAAGCCAGTCAGTCAGTCAGTCAGTCTGCTACAGTGCCCAGGTGAAGCCAGTCAGTCAGTCAGTCTGCTACAGTGCCCAGGTGAAGCCAGTCAGTCAGTCAGTCTGCTACATTGCCCAGGTGAAGCCAGCCAGTCAGTCAGTCTGCTACAGTGCCCAGGTGAAGCCAGTCAGTCAGTCAGTCTGCTACAGTGCCCAGGTGAAGCCAGTCAGTCAGTCAGTCAGTCAGTCTGCTACAGTGCCCAGGTGAAGCCAGTCAGTCAGTCAGTCAGTCTGCTACAGTGCCCAGGTGAAGCCAGTCAGTCAGTCAGTCAGTCTGCTACAGTGCCCAGGTGAAGCCAGTCAGTCAGTCAGTCAGTCTGCTACAGTGCCCAGGTGAAGCCAGTCAGTCAGTCAGTCAGTCTGCTACAGTGCCCAGGTGAAGCCAGTCAGTCAGTCAGTCAGTCTGCTACAGTGCCCAGGTGAAGCCAGTCAGTCAGTCAGTCAGTCTGCTACAGTGCCCAGGTGAAGCCAGTCAGTCAGTCAGTCAGTCTGCTACAGTGCCCAGGTGAAGCCAGTCAGTCAGTCAGTCTGCTACAGTGCCCAGGTGAAGCCAGTCAGTCAGTCAGTCTGCTACAGTGCCCAGGTGAAGCCAGTCAGTCAGTCAGTCTGCTACAGTGCCCAGGTGAAGCCAGTCAGTCAGTCAGTCAGTCTGCTACAGTGCCCAGGTGAAGCCAGTCAGTCAGTCAGTCAGTCTGCTACAGTGCCCAGGTGAAGCCAGTCAGTCAGTCAGTCAGTCTGCTACAGTGCCCAGGTGAAGCCAGTCAGTCAGTCAGTCAGTCTGCTACAGTGCCCAGGTGAAGCCAGTCAGTCAGTCAGTCAGTCTGCTACAGTGCCCAGGTGAAGCCAGTCAGTCAGTCAGTCAGTCTGCTACAGTGCCCAGGTGAAGCCAGTCAGTCAGTCAGTCAGTCTGCTACAGTGCCCAGGTGAAGCCAGTCAGTCAGTCAGTCAGTCTGCTACAGTGCCCAGGTGAAGCCAGTCAGTCAGTCAGTCAGTCTGCTACAGTGCCCAGGTGAAGCCAGTCAGTCAGTCAGTCAGTCTGCTACAGTGCCCAGGTGAAGCCAGTCAGTCAGTCAGTCAGTCTGCTACAGTGCCCAGGTGAAGCCAGTCAGTCAGTCAGTCAGTCTGCTACAGTGCCCAGGTGAAGCCAGTCAGTCAGTCAGTCAGTCTGCTACAGTGCCCAGGTGAAGCCAGTCAGTCAGTCAGTCTGCTACAGTGCCCAGGTGAAGCCAGTCAGTCAGTCAGTCAGTCTGCTACAGTGCCCAGGTGAAGCCAGTCAGTCAGTCAGTCAGTCAGTCTGCTACAGTGCCCAGGTGAAGCCAGTCAGTCAGTCAGTCAGTCTGCTACAGTGCCCAGGTGAAGCCAGTCAGTCAGTCAGTCAGTCTGCTACAGTGCCCAGGTGAAGCTAGTCAGTCAGTCAGTCAGTCTGCTACAGTGCCCAGGTGAAGCTAGTCAGTCAGTCAGTCAGTCTGCTACAGTGCCCAGGTGAAGCTAGTCAGTCAGTCAGTCAGTCTGCTACAGTGCCCAGGTGAAGCCAGTCAGTCAGTCAGTCAGTCAGTCTGCTACAGTGCCCAGGTGAAGCCAGTCAGTCAGTCAGTCAGTCAGTCTGCTACAGTGCCCAGGTGAAGCCAGTCAGTCAGTCAGTCAGTCAGTCTGCTACAGTGCCCAGGTGAAGCCAGTCAGTCAGTCAGTCTGCTACAGTGCCCAGGTGAAGCCAGTCAGTCAGTCAGTCAGTCTGCTACAGTGCCCAGGTGAAGCCAGTCAGTCAGTCAGTCAGTCTGCTACAGTGCCCAGGTGAAGCCAGTCAGTCAGTCAGTCTGCTACAGTGCCCAGGTGAAGCCAGTCAGTCAGTCAGTCTGCTACAGTGCCCAGGTGAAGCCAGTCAGTCAGTCAGTCTGCTACAGTGCCCAGGTGAAGCCAGTCAGTCAGTCAGTCAGTCTGCTACAGTGCCCAGGTGAAGCCAGTCAGTCAGTCAGTCAGTCTGCTACAGTGCCCAGGTGAAGCCAGTCAGTCAGTCAGTCTGCTACAGTGCCCAGGTGAAGCCAGTCAGTCAGTCAGTCTGCTACAGTGCCCAGGTGAAGCCAGTCAGTCAGTCAGTCAGTCTGCTACAGTGCCCAGGTGAAGCCAGTCAGTCAGTCAGTCTGCTACAGTGCCCAGGTGAAGCCAGTCAGTCAGTCAGTCTGCTACAGTGCCCAGGTGAAGCCAGTCAGTCAGTCAGTCTGCTACAGTGCCCAGGTGAAGCCAGTCAGTCAGTCAGTCTGCTACAGTGCCCAGGTGAAGCCAGTCAGTCAGTCAGTCTGCTACAGTGCCCAGGTGAAGCCAGTCAGTCAGTCAGTCTGCTACAGTGCCCAGGTGAAGCCAGTCAGTCAGTCAGTCTGCTACAGTGCCCAGGTGAAGCCAGTCAGTCAGTCAGTCTGCTACAGTGCCCAGGTAAAGCCAGTCAGTCAGTCAGTCTGCTACAGTGCCCAGGTAAAGCCAGTCAGTCAGTCAGTCTGCTACAGTGCCCAGGTGAAGCCAGTCAGTCTGCTACAGTGCCCAGGTGAAGCCAGTCAGTCAGTCAGTCTGCTACAGTGCCCAGGTGAAGCCAGTCAGTCAGTCTGCTACAGGGCCCAGGTGAAGCCAGTCAGTCAGTCTGCTACAGGGCCCAGGTGAAGCCAGTCAGTCAGTCTGCTACAGTGCCCAGGTGAAGCCAGTCAGTCATTCAGTCTGCTACAGTGCCCAGGTGAAGCCAGTCAGTCAGTCAGTCTGCTACAGTGCCCAGGTGAAGCCAGTCAGTCAGTCAGTCTGCTACAGTGCCCAGGTGAAGCCAGTCAGTCAGTCAGTCTGCTACAGTGCCCAGGTGAAGCCAGTCAGTCAGTCAGTCTGCTACAGTGCCCAGGTGAAGCCAGTCAGTCAGTCAGTCTGCTACAGTGCCCAGGTGAAGCCAGTCAGTCAGTCAGTCTGCTACAGTGCCCAGGTGAAGCCAGTCAGTCAGTCAGTCTGCTACAGTGCCCAGGTGAAGCCAGTCAGTCAGTCAGACTGCTACAGTGCCCAGGTGAAGCCAGTCAGTCAGTCTGCTACAGTGCCCAGGTGAAGCCAGTCAGTCAGTCTGCTACAGTGCCCAGGTGAAGCCAGTCAGTCAGTCAGTCTGCTACAGTGCCCAGGTGAAGCCAGTCAGTCAGTCAGTCTGCTACAGTGCCCAGGTGAAGCCAGTCAGTCAGTCTGTCTGCTACAGTGCCCAGGTGAAGCCAGTCAGTCAGTCTGCTACAGGGCCCAGGTGAAGCCAGTCAGTCAGTCTGCTACAGGGCCCAGGTGAAGCCAGTCAGTCAGTCTGCTACAGGGCCCAGGTGAAGCCAGTCAGTCAGTCTGCTACAGGGCCCAGGTGAAGCCAGTCAGTCAGTCTGCTACAGGGCCCAGGTGAAGCCAGTCAGTCAGTCAGTCTGCTACAGTGCCCAGGTGAAGCCAGTCAGTCAGTCAGTCTGCTACAGTGCCCAGGTAAAGCCAGTCAGTCAGTCAGTCTGCTACAGTGCCCAGGTAAAGCCAGTCAGTCAGTCAGCTACAGTGCCCAGGTAAAGCCAGTCAGTCAGTCAGTCTGCTACAGTGCCCAGGTGAAGCCAGTCAGTCAGTCTGCTACAGTGCCCAGGTGAAGCCAGTCAGTCAGTCTGCTACAGGGCCCAGTCAGTCAGTCAGTCTGCTACAGGGCCCAGGTGAAGCCAGTCAGTCAGTCAGTCTGCTACAGGGCCCAGGTGAAGCCAGTCAGTCAGTCAGTCTGCTACAGTGCCCAGGTGAAGCCAGTCAGTCAGTCAGTCAGCTACAGTGCCCAGGTGAAGCCAGTCAGTCAGTCAGTCAGCTACAGTGCCCAGGTGAAGAAAAGTCAGTCAGTCAGTCAGCTACAGTGCCCAGGTGAAGCCAGTCAGTCAGTCAGTCTGCTACAGTGCCCAGGTGAAGCCAGTCAGTCAGTCAGTCTGCTACAGTGCCCAGGTGAAGCCAGTCAGTCAGTCAGTCTGCTACAGTGCCCAGGTGAAGCCAGTCAGTCAGTCAGTCAGTCTGCTACAGTGCCCAGGTGAAGCCAGTCAGTCAGTCAGTCTGCTACAGTGCCCAGGTGAAGCCAGTCAGTCAGTCAGTCTGCTACAGTGCCCAGGTGAAGCCAGTCAGTCAGTCAGTCTGCTACAGTGCCCAGGTGAAGCCAGTCAGTCAGTCAGTCTGCTACAGTGCCCAGGTGAAGCCAGTCAGTCAGTCAGTCAGTCAGTCTGCTACAGTGCCCAGGTGAAGCCAGTCAGTCAGTCAGTCAGTCTGCTACAGTGCCCAGGTGAAGCCAGTCAGTCAGTCTGCTACAGTGCCCAGGTGAAGCCAGTCAGTCAGTCTGCTACAGGGCCCATTAGCTCATGCTGTGAAGGGTCATTGAGTGTGCTGACAGGTTTGTAGAGGACCTCTCCTCCAACCAGGTGAATGAGGTCCAGACTCTCACCTGGAAACAGGCCAGGTGGAAGCAGAGGTTCAGGGTCTCAATGACCATGGCAGCCCCTCTGCCCATAGGACACACACACACTGAACACACCTGACGAGAAGTCAGCACTCTGCAGAGAGAGAGGGATCAGGAACACACAGTAAGAAACAAACAGGATGAGAGAGAGAGATCACAGAGAGACTGATCCACAAGGTCTGGGGGTAAGATGAGAGAGATCACAGAGAGACTGATCCACAAGGTCTGGGGGTAAGATGAGAGGGAGGGATCGCAGAGGGACCAGACTGATCCACAAGGTTTGGGGGAACGTCCATTGAAAAGGTGTCTTCCTACAAATGCATTGGTATGTAGCTGGACGATGAGCTACAAGTTCACCAGGAAGATAACAACTGAAATTGGGTTTTTATTTTTGCATAAAGTCCCTTCTGTCTAATGTGTTATGAGGACTTATTGTTCAAGCATGAAGCCTGTTCTGTTCCAGAGAATGGACTCTGTTCATCATGCATCCATCCTCATTACTAATGCTAAGTCACCCCTCATTCTCCTCTCTGGGATCAGACTGTATGAGGAGACTACAGCACTGGAACTTAACATTTTGTTACGTTACAGCCTTATTCTAAAATAGATTAAATTATTTCTTCCTCAATCTAAACACAAGACCCCATAATGACATCACAAGACCCCATAATGACATCACAAGACCCCATAATGACATCACAAGACCCCATAATGACATCACAAGACCCCATCATGACAAAGTGAACACAAGTTTTTAGGCACATTACATAAGTATTCAGACCCTTTACTATGAGACTCTACATTGAGCTCAGGTGCATCCTGTTTCCATTGATCATCATTGAGATGTTTCAAGAAATTGATTGGAGTCCACCTGTGGTAAATTCAATTGATTGGACATGATTTGAAAAGGCACACACCTGTCTATATAAGGTCCCACAGTGCATGTCGGAGCAAAAACCAAGCCATGAGGTTGAAAAAAATGTCCGTAGAGCGCCGAGACAGGATTGTGTCAAGGCACAGAACTGGGGGAGAGTACCAAAACATTTCTGCAGCATTGAAGGTCCCCAAGAACACAGTGGCCTCAATCATTCTTAAATGGAAGAAGTTTGGAACCACCAAGACGTTTCCTAGAGCTGGCAGCCCGGCCAAACTGAGCCATCAGGTGAGAAGGGCCTTGGTCAGGGAGGTGACCAAGAACCCGATGGTCACTCTGACAGAGCTCTAGAGTTCCTCTGTGGAGATGGGAGAACCTTCCAGAAGGACAACCATCTCTGCAGCACTCAACCAATCAGGCCTTTATGGTAGAGTGGCCAGACAGAAGCCACTCCTCAGTAAAAGTCACCTGACAGTCCGATTAGAGTTTGCCAAAAGGCACCTAAAGGACTCTCAGACCATTAGAAACAAGATTCTCTGATCTGATGGAACCAAGATTGAACTCTTTGGCCTGAATGCCAAGCGTCACGTCTGAAGGAAACCTGGCACCATCCCTATGGTGAAGCATGGTGGTGGGGATGTTTATCAGCGGCAGGGACTTGGAGACTAGTCAGGATCGAGGCAAAGATGAACGAAGCAAAGTACAGAGAGATCCTTCTTGAAAATCTGCTCCAAAATGGGGTGAAAGTTCACACCGCCAAGACAACGCAGCAGTGGCTTCGGGACAGCTCTCTTGTCATACCCAAGAAGACTCGAGGCTGTAATCGCTGCCAACGATGCTTCAACAAAGTACTGAGTAAAGGGTCTGAAAACTTATGTAAATATATATATTTTCTTAATAAACGTGCAAAAAATGTCTGTCATTTTGGGGTATTGTGTGTAGATTAATGAGGGGAAAAAATTAATACATTTTTGAACAAGTCTGTAATGTAACAAAGTCATGGGATCTGAATACTTTCAGAATTAACTGTACATTTTAAAACATACAACACACAGCGCAAGTCCTAATTGGTCCATTACCGGTCGTGCTGCTGTGAGACGGGTCGTGATTGGCCGGTGGCGGGTTCCTCTCCGGTGTTGGGTGGGGTGGAAGACGTGCTGAAGGGGCGGGGCCAGGTAGGGCTGTGTTTCTGGGTCCCGTTGGAGTAACCCCCCAGGGCCCCACCCATGCTGTGCCGGGAGGAGGGGGGGTGGTACGGGGCGGAGAAACCCAGGGAGGAGTGGGGGCGTTGGGGGTTAGAGAGCAGGGAGGAAGAGGAGGGAAGGTTGTCCAGAGAGTCGTACCTGCCGAGAGGTCAGATGGAGAGGTCAGATAACAGGTCACGTAGAGAGAGAGAGGGGTACGTTACAAATGGCACACCCCCTCCTACCTCATTGGCCCTCGCCGGTTAATGGGTTGACACACCCCTCCTAACTCATTGGCCCTCGCCGGTTAATGGGTTGACACACCCCTCCTACCTCATTGGCCTTCGCCGGTTAATGGGTTGACACACCCCTCCTACCTCATTGGCCTTCGCCGGTTAATGGGTTGACACACCCCTCCTACCTCATTGGCCTTCGCCGGTTAATGGGTTGACACACCCCTCCTACCTCATTGGCCTTCGCCGGTTAATGGGTTGACACACCCCTCCTACCTCATTGGCCTTCGCCGGTTAATGGGTTGACACACCCCTCCTACCTCATTGGCCTTCGCCGGTTAATGGGTTGACACACCCCTCCTACCTCATTGGCCTTCGCCGGTTAATGGGTTGACACACCCCTCCTACCTCATTGGTCTTCGCCGGTTAATGGGTTGACACACCCCTCCTACCTCATTGGCCCTCGCCGGTTAACTGGTTGCCTCCCACCCCCCCTCCTACCTCCTCATTGGCCCTCACCGGTTAAGGGGTTGACACCCACCCCCCCCTCATACCTCCTCATTGGCCCTCACCGGTTAAGGGGTTGACACCCACCCCCCCCTCATACCTCCTCATTGGCCCTCACCGGTTAAGGGGTTGACACCCACCCCCCCCTCATACCTCCTCATTGGCCCTCGCCGGTTAACGGGTTTCCTCCTACCTCCTCATTGGCCCTCGCCGGTTAAGGGGTTGACACCCACCCCCCCCTCATACCTCCTCATTGGCCCTCACCGGTTAAGGGGTTGACACCCACCCCCCCCTCATACCTCCTCATTGGCCCTCGCCGGTTAAGGGGTTGCCTCCTACCTCCTCATTGGCCCTCGCCGGTTAAGGGGTTGACACCCACCCCCCCCTCCTACCTCCTCATTGGCCCTCGCCGGTTAAGGGGTTGCCTCCTACCTCCTCATTGGCCCTCGCCGGTTAAGGGGTTGACACCCACCCCCCCCTCATACCTCCTCATTGGCCCTCGCCGGTTAACGGGTTTCCTCATACCTCCTCATTGGCCCTCGCCGGTTAAGGGGTTGCCTCCTACCTCCTCATTGGCCCTCGCCGGTTAAGGGGTTGACACCCACCCCCCCCTCATACCTCCTCATTGGCCCTCGCCGGTTAACGGGTTTCCTCATACCTCCTCATTGGCCCTCGCCGGTTAAGGGGTTGCCTCCTACCTCCTCATTGGCCCTCGCCGGTTAAGGGGTTGACACCCACCCCCCCCTCATACCTCCTCATTGGCCCTCGCCGGTTAACGGGTTTCCTCATACCTCCTCATTGGCCCTCGCCGGTTAGTTGGTTGTTTGTTGTCAGAGGTGGAGCGTTGTCGTATCCAGCTGTTGTCGGTCAGCAGAGCCGTCCTCTTCCTCATCTCCTCCAGGATCTGTTGCCTCTCAGCCTCTACTACCGACATGCTCTGACCAGGCTTCCTCCTAGCGACCTCCCCGGTACCGCCTAATAACCAACCAGAGAGCAGAGTCACGACAGTATAACCAATCAGACCATAGTTACTACAGCAAGACCAATAAAGAAGGACAGTCATTTGAGCATTGTCCAATGAGTGAAGAATATTATTCCAACAGGACCAATAGGTGAAAACAAACCCCTCTATCACAATATAGAAAGGTGAGGACAGTCATTACCCTCCCCCGTCTCCCTGGGCCTCGGCTAAATGAGAGGACTGGTTAGAGTCATTACCCGCCCCTCCCCCGTCTCCATGGGCCTCGGCTAAATGAGAGGACCGGTTAGAGTCATTACCCGCCCCTCCCCCATGGGCCTAGGATAAATGAGATGACCGGTTAGAGTCATTACCCGCCCCTCCCCCGTCTCCATGGGCCTCGGCTAAATGAGAGGACCGGTTAGATTTGACCAACATGGTGTAAAGTGCATCAAGGCTGGGTTTGGAATGGGGAGTCCACTCATTAAACAGAGGGATAGTCAACAGTAGAGGCTGACCTTTCACCTCCTGTCTGTGGAAACCCTCCAACGACGGGAAGGACTTGGATTTCATCCTGATCCAACAAACACATAAGTCAGTCAGGTTATACAAGACATCACCCTGCAGTACTCACACATCACCCTGCAGTACTCACACATCACCCTGCAGTACTCACACATCACCCTGCAGTACTCACACATCACCCTGCAGTACTCACACATCACCCTGCAGTACTCACACATCACCCTGCAGTACTCACACATCACCCTGCAGTACTCACACATCACCCTGCAGTACTCACACATCACCCTGCAGTACTCACACATCACCCTGCAGTACTCACACATCACCCTGCAGTACTCACACATCACCCTGCAGTACTCACACATCACCCTGCAGTACTCACACATCACCCTGCAGTACTCACACATCACCCTGCAGTACTCACACATCACCCTGCAGTACTCACACATCACCCTGCAGTACTCACACATCACCCTGCAGTACTCACACATACAAACACATCACCCTGCAGTACCCACACATACAAACACTGAGCACAACTAGTCATACAAGCATCAAGGTGATTGACATACAAATATCACCACATGATTCATTGACAGTTTACCATCGCAAAGGTGCACTCCCAAGCCCCCTAGCTGGGTGAAAACATAGCAGTCTCTAGTACTGACTGACCTGTCAGCTATAGATAGCTGGGTGAAACCATAGCAGTCCCCAGACCTGGACGCAGAGGCAGCAGAGGAGGCAGCCAGGGCAAGAAGACAGAGGGCAGGGCGAGAAGACAGAGGGCAGGGCGAGAAGACAGAGGAGAGGGCGAGAAGACAGAGGAGAGGGCGAGAAGACAGAGGAGAGGGCGAGAAGACAGAGGGGAGGGCGAGAAGACAGAGGGCAGGGCGAGAAGACAGAGGGCAGGGCGAGAAGACAGAGGGCAGGGCGAGAAGACAGAGGGCAGGGCGAGAAGACAGAGGGCAGGGCGAGAAGACAGGACATCACAGCAGAGTCAATTTGCAGACTTTGATTGTTTGACAGCAGCCAGCAAGTTGTGACTGACTGGTCCACAAATCACCTTGAATTCATAAACTAGTCATTATTTGTAGATAAGTCAGTCACAATTGACCCACAATGCATCAAGGATTTGGTTCTCTTGAACAGGGCCGTAGTGCCACTGGGCAGAGGGATGCCTTTAAACATCACCACTAGAACTAAATAACAACAAAGATGTGGTCTTACCAGTTATCTCCTTCTGCCAGGCCATCCGTCTCTTCTTCCAGGCTCCTCCCTTCTTGAGGATGAGGCTCCTCCCTTCTTCCCCCGTCGAAAACGTCTTCCTTCTTTTGATTGGATGCCACACGGGCAACAGGGGGCATGGGCTGGCTCAAGACTGGCTGAGGACTGGCAAGGCTAGCGATCCCGTCGGTCATCTCTCCTGAGCTCTCCATGTTCGGTGTGGAGGATTTGACACAAGGGACTACATTTCCCACGATGCCTCTGGACGGTAGAGGATCAGGGGTCACCTCAGCCTGCCTGTATCCCTCCACCCCTGCCTCCTCCTGGGCCTGCTGCCACTCAGCATCCAGCCTCTTCTGGTCCTGCCGGTACTTCTCCTGTACAACATCGCAACAAGACAAGTAAACTGTCCAATCAGCATTCTCTCAGACTACAGGTAAGTTTAGCCCAGAATTGGCACGTTTTATCATAACAGACACGGGCACGAACGGTTCCAATGGAAGCAGTTCCACTGAAGAGAAAGAGCAGTGGTATTTACTCAGTGTGGGTTCCAGGCTAAGAGGACTGTATGTCTTCCTGACCTGCAGTGGTATTTACTCAGTGTGGGTTCCAGGCTAAGTGGGCTGTATGTCTTCCTGACCTGCAGTGGTATTTACTCAGTGTGGGTTCCAGGCTAAGAGGGCTGTATGTCTTCCTGACCTGCAGTGGTATTTACTCAGTGTGGGTTCCAGGCTAAGAGGGCTGTATGTCTTCCTGACCTGCAGTGGTATTTACTCAGTGTGGGATCCAGGCTAAGAGGGCTGTATGGTCTTCCTGACCTGCAGTGGTATTTACTCAGTGTGGGTTCCAGGCTAAGTGGGCTGTATGTCATCCTGACCTGTAGGATACACTCCTGCTCCTCCTGCCACTTCTCCTGCCTCCTCCTCTCTTCCTCGGGGTCCCAGGACCAACTGGAGGGGGAGGTGCTGAGGGACGGCACCTGGAGCTGGAGGACAACCCAGAATATGACCACACACACACACACCCCACCCGCCCACAATACTCAGTCACAACACACACAACCTTAAGAGACACTGTTCCCCCATCTTGTTCCTGTGACTTACATCAGATATTGCAGACGCCGATCCTCCTAACAGAGAGAGAGAGAGGGGGAAGAAAGAGTGTGTTAACAGTCAGCCAATGTGAGAATAAATGTTTCCCCAAATCGGGCTCACTTATATCACCCCATTTATCATCATTCTATTTATGAATCAGAGCACTGCAAACCAAGGACCCCAACAGAACCTTCTGGATGAATCAGAGAGCACTGCAAACCAAGGACCCAACAGAACCTTCTGGATGAATCAGAGAGCACTGCAAACCAAGGACCCCAACAGAACCTTCTGGATGAATCAGAGCACTGCAAACCAAGGACCCCAACAGAACCTTCTGGATGAATCAGAGCACTGCAAACCAAGGACCCAACAGAGCCTTCTGGATGAATCAGAGAGCACTGCAAACCAAGGACCCAATAGAGCCTTCTGGATGAATCAGAGAGCACTGCAAACCAAGGACCCAACAGAGCCTTCTGGATGATCTCAAACCACAGCTCCAATCAGCTGACATTCACACACACTGACTAGGTAGTAATCAACGAATCACAGAGCTGCCTGGGAGATATGGTCCAGATACTGAGCACACACACTCACCACATAGGTAGACCATAGAGCTGACTCCTGGTGAAGCTGAACACACACACTCACCACATAGGTAGACCATAGAGCTGACTCCTGGTGAAGCTGAGCACACACACACTCACCACATAGGTAGACCATAGAGCTGACTCCTGGTGAAGCTGAACACACACACACTCACCACATAGGTAGACCATAGAGCTGACTCCTGGTGAAGCTGAACACACACACACTCACCACATAGGTAGACCATAGAGCTGACTCCTGGTGAAGCTGAACACACACACACTCACCACATAGGTAGACCATAGAGCTGACTCCTGGTGAAGCTGAGCACACACACACTCACCACATAGGTAGACCATAGAGCTGACTCCTGGTGAAGCTGAGGGGAAAGAGCTGCGTTATGACACTACCAGTGGCCCGCTCCGGTAACAGAGCGGGTAACCGGGAGAGGTCCGTCTCCCACGGTAACCGGGAGAGGTCCGTCTCCCACGGTAACCGGGAGAGGTCCGTCTCCCACGGTAACCGGGAGAGGTCCGTCTCCCACGGTAACCGGGAGAGGTCCGTCTCCCACGGTAACCGGGAGAGGTCCGTCTCCCATGGTAACCGGGAGAGGTCCGTCTCCCACGGTAACCGGGAGAGGTCCGTCTCCCACGGTAACCGGGAGAGGTCCGTCTCCCACGGTAACCGGGAGAGGTCCGTCTCCCACGGTAACCGGGAGAGGTCCGTCTCCCACGGTAACCGGGAGAGGTATATGTGACCAACTAAAGCTTCTCTGTATTCCCAGTCATGTGAAATCCATCGATTAGAAACTAATACATTTGATTTCCTTATATATGAACTAAAATTAGTAAAATCGTTGCCTTAATATTTGTGTTCAATATATATGAGCAGCAGAATCGAGGCCAAACAAGCGGCGCCAGTGTTGAGCTATTTCAGCCACAAAGCAAAACGCAAAGACGGCTTAATGACTAATTTAATATAAACCAACACAAGCCCCAGCCAACACCTACAAAGCCTGGCGACAGACATCGACTGTTACCTTTCTGATGAAAAAACTCTGCTCTCCTTTTCTGGGTTTTCAAAACAATCAGATCATGTTCTACACGGAGGGGAAACAGGAAGTGAGAGAGTAACAGAGTTTCCTAAGAGTAACATCCGGGAACTACCAGGAAACTAAAACCTTCAGTCATTTCAACATCGTATTCACACCCCTTGACATTATTTCACATTGTTGTGTTATAGCCTGAATTTAAAATGGATTACATAGATCTCACACACAATACCCCGTAAAGTATTTTTTTGATATGTTTGCAAATGTATTGAAAATAAAATGCAGAGATCTCATATACGTAAGTACTCACACCTCTGGTGCAATACATGTAGGAGCACCTTTGGCAGCGATTACAGCTGTGAGTCTCTGGGTAAGTCTCTAAGAGCTTTACACACCTGGATTGTACAATATTTGCACATTAAAAAAATACATCTTCAAACTCTGTCAAGTTGGTTGTTGATCATTGCTAGACAATCAATTTTCAAGTCTTGCCATAGATTTTCAAGCCGATTTAAGTCAAACGTGTTACTAGGTCACTCAGGAACATTCACCGTCTTCTTGGTAAGCAACATCAGTGTATATTTGGCCTTCTGTTTTAGGTTTATTGTCCTGATGAAAGGTGAACTCCTCTCCCAGTGTCTGGTGGAAGCAGACTGAACCAGCCACCACTATGCTTGGACATATGGAGAGTGGTAGTCAGGGATGGGTTTGTCCCAAACATAAACACTTTGTATTCAGGACAAAAAGTTCATTATTTTTGGAATGTTTTTAATTCTGTACAGGCTTCCTTCTTTTTCTCTCTCTGTCATTTAGGTTAGTATTGTGGAGTAACTACAATGTTGTTGATCCATCCTCAGTTTCCTCCCATCACATCCATTAAACTCTGTAACTGTTTTAAAGTCACCATTGACCTGATGGTGAAATCCCTGAGCGGTTTCCTTCCTCTCCGGCAACTAAGTTAGGAAGAACGCCTGTCTCTTTGTAGTGACTGGGTGTATTGATACACCATCTAAAGTGTAATTAATAACTTCACCATGCTCAAAGGGATATTCAATGTCTGTTTATTTTTTACCCATCTACCAATAGGTGCCCTTCTTTGCAAGGCATTGGAAAACCTCCCTGGTCTTTGTGGTTGAATCTGTGGTTTGAAATTCACTGCTCGACTGAGGGACCATACAGATAATTGTATGAGCAGGGTACAGAGATGAGGTAGTCAGTAAACAAATAGTGTTCAAAACACTTATATCACACCATGTGAGCTCATTTCTGCTCCTGAACTTATTTAGACTTGCCATAAAACAATGGGATTGAATAGTTATTTACCATATTAAACCCCCCCCCCCAAAAAAAATTCTCAAAACATAAACACACTGACATTATGGGGTATTGTGTAGGCCAGAGACATAAAACCTACATTTTATCAATTCTAAATTCAGACTAACAAAATGTGGAAAAAGTCATGGGGTGTGATAACTTAATTCGTTACCTTTACTTCTGGTAGCCAGAGGATCGTCCCGAAAAGCCCCCTTCATGCTTATAGAGGTCACCCCCTAGGAGAGGGGAAAAGACATCAAGAGATTTACATTTTTCAGATTAGTTTGTAACGCGTTTCCTTCATCACTCAAATCATGTCAGTAATGCCTTAGAGAGATGTCAATACTGATCGTATGAAAATAGTGACACACATTGACCTCTTGTCCGTTGAGCTGGGCCAGATTCACCATCGCTGCGTCTCTGCTGGTATCAGTTGGACCTGTAAGTGTCAGAGCATCACTGGTCAGATGGATGACCGAGGCCCAGTCCACAAGGCCTCTGACCCAGTCCGGTCACAACACAGGCCCGGTCCACAAGGCCTCTGACCCAGTCCGGTCACAACACAGGCCCGGTCCACAAGGCCTCTGACCCAGTCCGGTCACAACACAGGCCCGGTCCACAAGGCCTCTGACCCAGTCCGGTCACAACACAGGCCCGGTCCACAAGGCCTCTGACCCAGTCCGGTCACAACACAGGCCCGGTCCACAAGGCCTCTGACCCAGTCCGGTCACAACACAGGCCCGGTCCACAAGGCCTCTGACCCAGTCCGGTCACAACACAGGCCCGGTCCACAAACGTTGATTCACAAAATCAGTACTCTAATTATTGATCCTCGATCAGTAGGCCGGGAGTTCGATTAGCAATCAGTAGCTTAATAACTGATAAATAGAAAGGCAATATTTTTACTGTGAACAAACATTAAAAACTAAATGTAGTGTGGAACAGGGAGGACCAAACAGTGAGAGATAAGCTCCCAGTCATCTTCCCAGTCATGTACCACTAGAACCCAACCAACATCACTTGCTTCGACACGTAATAAAACTCTACCAAGATCAACATGTAGAAACATACAAAACAAATACATTGACAGAGTTAGGGTTCTCTACGGAGCCCTATGATGGACAAACAGTCCGCAGGGTTCTCTACGGAGCCCTATGATGGACAAACAGTCAGTCAGGGTTCTCTACGGAGCCCTATGATGGACAAACAGTCCGCAGGGTTCTCTACGGAGCCCTATGATGGACAAACAGTCAGTCAGGGTTCTCTACGGAGCCCTATGATGGACAAACAGTCCGCAGGGTTCTCTACGGAGCCCTATGATGGACAAACAGTCAGTCAGGGTTCTCTACGGAGCCCTATGATGGACAAACAGCCAGTCAGGGTCCTCTACGGAGCCCTATGATGGACAAACAGCCAGTCAGGGTTCTCTACGGAGCCCTATGATGGACAAACAGCCAGTCAGGGTCCTCTACGGAGCCCTATGATGGACAAACAGCCAGTCAGGGTTCTCTACGGAGCCCTATGATGGACAAACAGCCAGTCAGGGTTCCCTACGGAGCCCTATGATGGACAAACAGCCAGCCAGGGTTCTCTACGGAGCCCTATGATGGACAAACAGCCAGCCAGGGTCCTCTACGGAGCCCTATGATGGACAAACAGCCAGCCAGGGTCCTCTACGGAGCCCTATGATGGACAAACAGCCAGTCAGGGTCCTCTACGGAGCCCTATGATGGACAAACAGCCAGTCAGGGTCATCTACGGAGCCCTATGATGGACAAACAGCCAGTCAGGGTCCTCTACGGAGCCCTATGATGGACAAACAGCCAGTCAGGGTCCTCTACGGAGCCCTATGATGGACAAACAGCCAGTCAGGGTTCTCTACGGAGCCCTATGATGGACAAACAGCCAGTCAGGGTCCTCTACGGAGCCCTATGATGGACAAACAGCCAGTCAGGGTCCTCTACGGAGCCCTATGATGGACAAACAGCCAGTCAGGGTTCTCTACGGAGCCCTATGATGGACAAACAGCCAGTCAGGGTTCTCTACGGAGCCCTATGATGGACAAACAGTCAGTCAGGGTCCTCTACGGAGCCCTATGATGGACAAACAGCCAGTCAGGGTTCTCTACGGAGCCCTATGATGGACAAACAGCCAGTCAGGGTCCTCTACGGAGCCCTATGATGGACAAACAGCCAGTCAGGGTTCTCTACGGAGCCCTATGATGGACAAACAGCCAGTCAGGGTTCCCTACGGAGCCCTATGATGGACAAACAGCCAGCCAGGGTTCTCTACGGAGCCCTATGATGGACAAACAGCCAGTCAGGGTTCTCTACGGAGCCCTATGATGGACAAACAGCCAGTCAGGGTTCTCTACGGAGCCCTATGATGGACAAACAGCCAGTCAGGGTTCTCTACGGAGCCCTATGATGGACAAACAGCCAGTCAGGGTTCTCTACGGAGCCCTATGATGGACAAACAGCCAGTCAGGGTTCTCTACGGAGCCCTATGATGGACAAACAGTCAGTCAGGGTCCTCTACGGAGCCCTATGATGACAAACAGCCAGTCAGGGTTCTCTACGGAGCCCTATGATGGACAAACAGCCAGTCAGGGTTCTCTACGGAGCCCTATGATGGACAAACAGCCAGTCAGGGTTCCCTACGGAGCCCTATGATGGACAAACAGCCAACCAGGGTTCTCTACGGAGCCCTATGATGGACAAACAGCCAGTCAGGGTTCTCTACGGAGCCCTATGATGGACAAACAGCCAGTCAGGGTCCTCTACGGAGCCCTATGATGGACAAACAGCCAGTCAGGGTCCTCTACGGAGCCCTATGATGGACAAACAGCCAGTCAGGGTTCTCTACGGAGCCCTATGATGGACAAACAGCCAGTCAGGGTTCTCTACGGAGCCCTATGATAGACAGTCAATACTAAGGTTTATAAACGTGTGCAGGACAGACAACTTTCCCAGTCACGTAGCCGTAGAACCCAACCAACTAACTGCTTTGATAAACAACGTTTCTTAACAGTTGGAAACAAACACAAGAGAAACATGGAAGTCCATTTATACAACCAGTACTTCCCTTCCTTCTCCTCAGGGAGCTATTCACTTAGCTAGATGTGGTTATAGCCGCTCTTTCACATGACCCATCAATTTAGACAAGTGGTGAGGGACAAAGAACAGACAAGGACACTACTGGGGGGCAAGTGGTGAGGGACAAACAGAGAGGGACACCACAGGAAGGCAAGTGGTGAGGGACAAACAGAGAGGGACACCACAGGAAGGCAAGTGGTGAGGGACAAACAGAGAGGGACACCACAGGAAGGCAAGTGGTGAGGGACAAACAGAGGGGGACACCACAGAGCGGTGAGTGACAAACAGAGGGGGACACCACAGAGCGGTGAGTGGTAAGGGAAGTGGTGAGGGACAAACAGAGCTCCCAGCAGGTCAGGTAGAGTGTCTTTCGCTCACTGTTGTCACCATGGCGCTGTACGTCCATGGTGAGACTGCCCGTCTGCAGGGCATAGGTCATGGTGCCCTTCCACTGGCTGTGGGTCATCTCTGCCACCCTGTGCCCACCAACAGACACTATCTCATCACCTGCACGCAGCTGGCACAACTCTGCAGGACTACCTGGAGGGAGACGAGAGACTTTCACTATGTTGAGACTTTCACGTAGGACGATAGATACTATATATATATATATATAAGCGAGAGAGCGAGAGAGCGACAGAGCAACAGAGGAGCTACAGGACAGTAGGAGAAAGAGAGAGAGAGGAGCTACAGGACAGTAGGAGAGAGAGAGAGGAGCTACAGGACAGTAGGAGAGAGAGAGAGAGGAGCGACAGGACAGGAGAGAGGTGTGACTGGAAATACTGACCGACACAGAGGAAAAGTATACTGTTATAGATCTCCTGACTACAGGTCTCCAGAGTGATTCTGACTAGGTCTCTGTTGCAGGGTAAGTCACACCTCTCTCTCTCACAGCTCTGTTTAAACATTCATGAATATCTCCCTGTACTGTAGCTACAGGACATGGTGGAACAACCAGTATGTCATTACTGATGACCCAGCCAGGTCAATTCAAACCTTTCTAGCACCAAGACACCTTTAGACTAAAACATACCCCCCCCCCCACCCCAAAAAAAACACAAATATTCAGCTGTTTGTTCAAACTTCTAGTCATCCAATTACTTACTGGTTGATGCTACATGTCTTTTGGCATCTTACCTACTTTGGGAAGCTCTTATTTGATTACAGCCGATGCTAACAGTACACAGGACATCCGTGTCCCCATCCATCCCCGAAGGAGCGGAGTCGACTCTCACCTGGTTGGATGCCTCCAACTCGTGCTCCTGTTGAGTCCCAGTGAGTGTTGAAACCAAAGTGTGGTCGACTGTTAAGCTTCAAGGTGAGACACACTCTGTCACTGGGCCGTACCTGAGGAGGAGACACACACACACCGTCACTGGGCCGTACCTGAGGAGGAGACACACACACCGTCACTGTGACGTACCTGAGGAGGAGACACACACAAGGTGAAGGTGACACCTGGCGATTCGATGTCCCACGAAACCAGACCCCCCCTCTGACACACGCAGGTTCAACCCTGCGCCTCCCACAATTGAGGAGTGCCAAGATGGCTGCTCAACGGCTTCAATACAGCACCCCAGTCAGCCAGCTAGGGTTTATACACATCGTTGTAGTAATCCAAGATGGCTGCTCAACGGCTTCAATACAGCACCCCAGTCAGCCAGCTAGGGTTTATACACATCGTTGTAGTAATCCAAGATGGCTGCTCAATGGCTTCAATACAACACCCCAGTCAGCCAGTCAGGGTTTATACACATCGTTGTAGTAATCCAAGATGGCTGCTCAACGGCTTCAATACAGCACCCCAGTCAGCCAGCTAGGGTTTATACACATCGTTGTAGTAATCCAAGATGGCTGCTCAACGGCTTCAATACAGCACCCCAGTCAGCCTGCTAGGGTTTATACACATCGTTGTAGTAATCCAAGATGGCGTAGCAGTCAGACGTCTAGTCTTGTCTTGTCATGTGTGTGTGTGTATTTTTCTTCGTATATATATATATATATATATATATATATATATATTTTTTTTTTTATATTTTCAACATACTCTCCTGCAACCCACCTCAACCAATATGGTACGGATCTGCTATTTTCTTTACTTCAGAACCAAAATCCACAACAGAAGCTAGCCAGCTAACTAGCTAGTAGTCAGTTAGCCACTGCTAGCGGTCATCAGCTAATCTTTAGCCCTGTCAACTCATGCCAATCTGCGCAGCGCGATTCAACCCAGAGCATATCGGGGACTGCTTCCTCATCTCCACTTCTCCAGATTCCTACCGCAAGCTCTGAACCTTTTCACCTAGATCATCGCAGCTAGCTAACTGCTATCCGAATGGCTACTCCTGGCTAACGTCTCTGTCCGGAAGCAAGCACCAGTTAGCCTCGTACTTGGCCCATCTCCCCGGCTAGCTGAAGAGGTCCATCAGCCAATTTCTTGGGCTCCAATACCTTTTCTGCCAATTGGCCTGGACCCTTTTACTGCCTACACGGAGCCCTGCCAATCCATCACGACTGGCCTGCCGACAACCGTCCGAGAGGGCTACAACAGACTCTTCCGTCGCGACGTCCCCCTCTGCTAGCCTCGGCCCGCTAGCTGTCTGAATCGCCGTGTCAACAGCTCGCCTAGCTACTCACTGGACCCTATGATCACTCGCCTACGCGTGCCTCTCCCGAATGTCAATATGCCGTTTTGGTTAGTGATTGTCGTATTTCACTGTAGAGCCTCCAGCCCTGCTCAATATGCCTTAGCTAGTCCTTTTGTTCCACCTCCCACACATGCGGTGACCTCACCTTGTTTAAATGGTGTCTCTAGAGACAAACCTCTCATCGTCACTCAATGCCTAGGTTTACCTCCACTGTATTCACATCCTACCATACCTGTCTGTACATTATGCCTTGTATCTATTCCTCCGCACCCAGAAACCTGCTCCCTTTACTCTGTTCCGAACACACTAGACGACCAGTTCTTATTGCCTTTAGCCGTACCCTTATCCTACTCCTCCTTTGGTGATGTAGAGGTTAATCCAGGCCCTGCAGCGCCTAGCTCCACTCCCATTCCCCAGGCGCACTCATTTGTTGACTTCTGTAACCTTAAAAGCCTTGGTTTCATGCATGTTAACATTAGAAGCCTCCTCCCTAAGTTTGCTTTAGCACACTCTGCCAACCCAGATGTCTTAGCCATGTCTGAATGCTGGCTTAGGAAGACCACCAAAAACCCTGAAATTTCCATCCCTAACTATTACATTTTCCGGCAAGATAGAACTGCCAAAGGGGGCGGGGTTGCAATCTACTGCAGAGACAGTCTGCAGAGTTCTGTCTTAATATCCAGGTCTGTACCAAAACAATTGAGCTTCTACTTCTAAAAATCCACCTTTCCAGAAACAAGTCTCTCACCGTTGCCGCTTGCTATAGACCACCCTCTGCCCCCAGCTGTGCCCTGGACACCATATGTGAATTGATTGCCCCTCATCTATCTTCAGAGCTCGTGCTGTTAGGTGACCTAAACTGGGACATGCTTAACACCCCAGCCGTCCTACAATCTAACCTAGATGCCCTCAGTCTCACAAATGATCAATGAACCTACCAGGTACAACCCCAAATCCGTAAACACGGGCGCCCTCATAGATATCCTGACCAACCTGCCCTCTAAATACACCTCTGCTGTCTTCAACCAACATCTCAGCGACCACCCCTCATCACTGTCAAACGCTACTTAAAACACTTCAGCGAGCAGGCCTTTCTAAATCTACCTGGCCCGGGTATCCTTTAAGGATATTGACCTCAATCCATCAGTAGAGGATGCCTGGTTATTCTTTAAAAATGCTTTCCTCACCATCTTAAATAAGCATGCTCCATTCAAAATAATCTAGAACTAGGAACAGATATATCCCTTGGTTCACTCCAGACCTGAAAGCCCTCGATCAGCACAAACATCCTGTGGCGTTCAGCATTAGCATCATATAGCCCCCGCGATATGCAACTTTCAAGGGAAGTTAGGAACCATTATACACAGGCAGTTAGGAAAGCAAAGGCTAGCTTTTTTAAACAGAAATTTGCATCCTGTAGTACTAACTAAAAAAAAATTGGGACACTAAAGCCCATGGAGAATAAGAGCACCTCCTCCCAGCTGCCCACTGCACTGAGGCTAGGAAACACTGTCACCACCGATAAATCCACTATAATTGAGAATTTCAATAAGCATTTTTCTACGGCTGGCCATGCTTTCCACCTGGCTACCCCAGTCAACAGCTCTGCACCCCCCACAGCAACTTGACCAAGCCTCCCCCATTTCCCCTTCCCTGTTGTCCAGACCTCTGGCAGTCTATGGGGGTGCCACAGGGTTCAATTCTCGGGCCGACTCTCTTCTCTGTATACATCAATGATGTCGCTCTTGCTGCTGGTGATTCTCTGATCCACCTCTACGCAGACGACACCATTCTGTATACTTCTGGCCCTTCTTTAGACATTGTTAACTAACCTCCAGATGAGCTTCAATGCCATACAACTCTCCTTCCGTGGCCTCAAACTGCTCTTAAATGCAAGCTAAACTAAATGCATGCTCTTCAACCGATCGCTGCCTGCACCTGCCCGCCCGTCCAGCACCACTACTCTGGACGGTTCTGACTTAGAATATGTGGACAACTACAAATACCGAGGTGTCTGGTTAGACTGTAAACTCTCCTTCCAGACCCACATTAAGCATCTCCAATCCTAAATTAAATCTAGAATCGGCTTCCTATTTCACAACAAAGCCTCCTTCACTCATGCTGCTAAACATACCCTCGTAAAACTGACCATCCTACCGATCCTTGACTTCGGTGATGTCATTTAAAAAAAATAGTCTCCACCACACTACTCAGCAAATTGGATGCAGTCCATCACAGTGCCATCCATTTTGTCACCAAAGCCCCATATACTACCCACCACTGCGACCTGTATGCTCTCGTTGGCTGGCCCTCACTTCATATTCGTCACCAAACCCACTGGCTCCAGGTCATCTATAAGTCTCTGCTAGGTAAATCACCGCCTTATCTCAGCTCACTGGTGACCATAGCAACACCCACCCGTAGCACGCACTCCAGCAGGTATATCTCACTGGTCACCATAGCAACACCCACCCGTAGCACGCGCGCCAGCTGGTCATCCCCAAAGCCAATTCCTCAATTTGCCGACCTTTCCTTCCAGTTCTCTGCTGCCAATGACTGGAACGAACTGCAAAAATCATCTGAAGCTGGAGACTCATATCTCCCTCACTAGCTTTAAGCACCAGCTGTCAGAGCAGCTCACAGATCACTGCACATAGCCCATCTGTAAACTCCCCATCCAACTACCTCATCCCCATACTGTTAATATTTATTTTGCTCCTTTGCACCCCAGTATCTCTACTTGCACGTTTACCTTCTGCACATCACTCCAGTGTTTAATTGCTAAATTGTATTTATTTCACCACTATGGCCTATTTATTGCCTTACCTCCCTAATCTTACTTCATTTGCACACACTGTATACAGACTTTTCTATTGTGTTACTGACTTGTTTGTTTGTTTATTCCATGTGTAACTCTGTGTTGTTGTCTGTTCACACTGCTATGCTTTATCTTGACCAGGTCGCAGTTGCAAATGAGAACTTGTTCTCAACTAGCCTACCTGGTTAAATAAAGGTGAAAAAAAAAAAAAAAAAAATTGGGTAAAACTCTGGCCCCGATTTTTTTTTATTTTAAATATGGTAAAACTCTGGCCCCAATTATGACAGCCCAGTTACGGCTGATGTGTTTCTCAAGGTAACGACTGTGGGGCTCACCTGTGCAGAGCCATTCTGTCTGACTGAGACAGGGAGGCTGGGCAGGAGAGAAGGGGGTAAGGGTCCCTTCCGGCTGGGTTTGGGGTGGGTGGTAGGTCCGGGACCACCTCTGGCCTTCAGGATGGAGGGCTGGGTCTGACTCCCTCCCTCCTCATTTACTTCCTGGTTCACACTGCTCTGATTGGCTGTGGCCCAGGGCTGAGCCCTGACAGCGACCTCGGAGATAGTGACCATTTTCTGGGGGCGTGAGGGAGCAGTCTCGCTGGGGAGCAGGGAACCGTTTCTGTTCAGTAGAGAGTTCTCCAACTGTAGGTAGAACAGTAATGACATCACAAAGAGACTGTCTTCTAGAATAACCAACATATATGACATCACAAAGAGACTGTCTTCTGGAATAACCAACATATATGACATCACAAAGAGACTGTGTCTTCTGGAATAACCAGGTAATAGAAGACAGGGCAGAGTTTACAGTCTCCAACTGTAGGTAGAGGACAGGGTTTTACAGGGTCAGCCATAGTAGTACGATAGGTGTTGTTTTACAGGGTCAGTCATAGTAGTATGACAGGTGTTGTTGTACAGGGTCAGTCATAGTAGTATGATAGGTGTTGTTGTACAGGGTCAGTCACAGTAGTATGATAGGTGTTGTTTTACAGGGTCAGTCATAGTAGTATGATAGGTGTTGTTGTACAGGGTCAGTCATAGTAGTATGATAGGTGTTGTTGTACAGGGTCAGTCATAGTAGTATGATAGGTGTTGTTTTACAGGGTCAGTCATTGTAGTATGATAGGTGTTGTTTTACAGGGTCAGTCATAGTAGTATGATAGGTGTTGTTGTACAGGGTCAGTCATAGTAGTATGATAGGTGTTGTTGTACAGGGTCAGTCATAGTAGTATGATAGGTGTTGTTTTACAGGGTCAGTCACAGTAGTATGATAGGTGTTGTTTTACAGGGTCAGTCATAGTAGTATGATAGGTGTTGTTGTACAGGGTCAGTCATAGTAGTATGATAGGTGTTGTTGTACAGGGTCAGTCATAGTAGTATGATAGGTGTTGTTTTACAGGGTCAGTCATTGTAGTATGATAGGTGTTGTTTTACAGGGTCAGTCAGCCGTACTGCGCCCCCTGGAGCAAATTAGGATTAAGTACTTTTCTGAAGGGCACAGACATTTTTCACCTTGTCTGCTCGGGTATTACTTTCGGTTACTGGCCCAATGCTCTAACCACTAGGCTACCTGCCGCCCTATATAGGGAATAGGGTGCTGGCCCAACGCTCTAACCACTAGGCTACCTGCCGCCCTATATAGGGAATAGGGTGCTGGCCCAACGCTCTAACCACTAGGCTACCTGCCGCCCTATATAGGGAATAGGGTGCTGGCCCAACGCTCTAACCACTAGGCTACCTGCCGCCCTATATAGGGAATAGGGTGCTGGCCCAACGCTCTAACCACTAGGCTACCTGCCGCCCTATATAGGGAATAGGGTGCTGGCCCAACGCTCTAACCACTAGGCTACCTGCCGCCCTATATAGGGAATAGGGTGCTGGCCCAACGCTCTAACCACTAGGCTACCTGCCGCCCTATATAGGGAATAGGGTGCTGGCCCAACGCTCTAACCACTAGGCTACCTGCCGCCCTATATAGGGAATAGGGTGCTGGCCCAACGCTCTCACCACTAGGCTACCTGCCGCCCTATATAGGGAATAGGGTGCCATTGGGCCTCAGGCTGGGCACAGGGAGCCAGCCAGCAGTATCCTGTTATACTACTGCATTATTCATAGGAGATGGAAGAGGATCAGGAAGCACAAGGTAACAAGACCACACACACAATTCTCCCTCCACATACTACCAGGGAGAACTACAAGTACCAAGCACACACACAATTCTCCCTCCACATACTACCAAGGAGAACTACAAGTACCAAGGAGAACTACAAGTACCAAGGAGAACTACCAGTACCAAGCACACACACACAATTCTCCCTCCACATACTACCAAGGGGAACTACAAGTACCAAGCACACCTTGAAGGCAGTAGTATTTAGTGAACATGTGAGCATCCAATCACAAGAGATGTAGTGTACAACTGTTGCACATCCTACAGAAGAACTGAATACAGAAACACACTGTACAAATGAAGGGGGCATTAGTCACAGAGGGGTGAACACAGTACAGACAGGACAGAGCGAGAGACAGAGCGAGAGACAGAGCGAGAGACAGAGCGAGAGACAGAGCGAGAGACAGAGCGAGAGACAGAGCGAGAGACAGAGCGAGAGACAGAGCGAGAGACAGAGCGAGAGACAGAGCGAGAGACAGAGCGAGAGACAGAGCGAGAGACAGAGCGAGAGACAGAGCGAGAGACAGAGCGAGAGACAGAGCGAGAGACAGAGCGAGAGACAGAGCGAGAGACAGAGCGAGAGACAGAGCGAGAGACAGAGCGAGAGACAGAGCGAGAGACAGAGCGAGAGACAGAGCGAGAGACAGAGCGAGAGACAGAGCGAGAGACAGAGCGAGAGACAGAGCGAGAGACAGAGCGAGAGACAGAGCGAGAGACAGAGCGAGAGACAGAGCGAGAGACAGAGCGAGAGACAGAGCGAGAGACAGAGCGAGAGACAGAGCGAGAGACAGAGCGAGAGACAGAGCGAGAGACAGAGCGAGAGACAGAGCGAGAGACAGGGATTCCTCACGTTGTAGAGCCTGGGTAGCGAGGACACTCTGGAGGACTTGGCTCCAAACGGCCGGGGGGTGAAGCCGGCAGAGAGGCAGGACGAAGAGCCCTCAGACCGGCGGTATCCCCTGGGGAGAGAAGCAGAAACCCCTCCTCTTCCTCCTGGAGCCCTGGAGCTGTACCTGTAGAGGGGGAGCACCTGCTGCTGGGGAGCTGAGACATGACCCGGGGCTGGGGCTACCCCTGAGGTCAGGGACTCTACAGTAGAGAGGAGGGCTTGGTCTGGGATGTCCATGGAGGCAGAGGGGCTGTGGGAGCTGGTAACGCTGGTTAGGTTTGAGCCGGTACCGTTCACCAGGTCAGAGGTAGTTAGAGAAGAACTGGTAGTAAGACATGAGCCAGATCCAGTGAGGGTCGTGGGGATCCCGTTTGAGAGCAAGGAGATGTTCTGGTCTCGTCCAGTGGAGATCACGAGAGCTGGGCTAGAGATGGTCTGGGCATGGGTCTGGGAGGAGAAGGGAGAGGCAGAGTTGGGTAAAGTGGCTAAACCTCCAGCTCCGTCTGGCTCCACCGGTGTGTGACGCCTCTCCCCCAGGACGAGGGGCTCTGATTGGGGCACGGCTCCGGCTGAGGGTCCCTGGGCCTGGAGGGTCAGGCTGGGGGTGGTGAAGGGTTCCGAGGCTCCGGAGCTGTAGGGAGACTCCACGGAGGAGCTGAGGGCCAGCGGGGCTCTGGTGTGGGGTCGGAGCTCCAGGGAACCCTCCTTGGCCAAGGTGGAGGGAGAGACCTTGTTGTGGCTACTGCTGCATAGGGACTCCTCATCCTCTTCCCTGTGGTACCAGATGAAAGGAGGAGTGGTAATGATCATGCTACATATCAACGGCCAGGCAGACATCCACCCAAGGGGTCCACACACACAAATAGGTACTACTATAAAGTCTGTCTGTGTCCGTCCCCTACCTGTCCTCTTGTAGGCTCCTGCATGTCCCGCCTGTAACGACCCCTGCGTTGGTCATCAGGACGATGTTGTCTCTCTCCTGCATCTTCCTCCGCAGGTCACAGTTAGACCTGTGACGCCGGAGCTTCCACTTGGTCAGGTCCTGACAGGAGGCATCAATGGGGGGGGGGGAACACTTAAAACAATGAATCACGACAGAGACAAGAACTGCTGTTGAATTCATTTGTAGCAGCAACAATTAGCCCAGTGAAGAGCGCCAGGGAGTGTGGTTTTAAACAGCACTTAACCTCTCTTGGGTAGGGGGTAGTATTTTCACGTCCGGATGAAAAGCGTGCCCAAAGTAAACTGCCAGAAGCTAGGATATGCATACAGAAAACTCTAAAGCTCCTAAAACTGTTAAAATTATGTCTGAGTATAACAGAACTGATATGTCAGGCAAAACCGAGGCCAACCCCCCCCCCCCCCCAAAAAGAAATTCAGCCTAACACTGTTTTCAACTTTTATTATAATGCAAATTCCTCAGATGTCAGTTCCTAGGGCTTCCACTAGATGTCGACAGTCGTGTTTCATGCTGGTTTTTGGAAAAATGAGCCCAAAATTGTAGTTTATCTAGGTGGCTCCCATTTTGGTAGAGTTTCCGAGCGCGTGGAAGAGAGAGCGTTCTTGGGTATTTTTCCTCAGGTAAAGACAACGATTCTCCGTCTTAAATTTTATCATTTATTTACATATTAGGGTACCTAAGGTTTGATTATAAACGTTGTTGGACTTGTTTGGAAAAGTTTGTTAGTAACGTTTGGGATTCATTTTGTATGCATTTTGATGGAGGGAAACCGAGTGGATTATTGACTGAAGCGCGCCAGCTAAACTGAGTTTATGGATATAAAGGACATTATCGAACAAAAGGACCATTTGTGATTCATCTGGGACCTTTTGCAGTGCCAACAGAAGATGATCAAAGGTAAGGCATTTATTATATCGCTATTTCTGACTTTCATGGCGCACCTGCCTGGTTGAAATATGTTTTTGTATGCGGGGCACTGTCCTCAAATAATCGCATGGTGTGCTTTCGCCGTGAAGCCTTTTTGAAAATCTGACACAGCGGCTGGATTAACAAGTTAAGCTTTATTTTGATGTATTACACTTGTGATTTTATGAAAAGTTAAATATTTATAATTCTGTAGTTTGAATTTCGCAATCTCACCGGATGTTGGCATGGTGGGACGCTACCGTCCCACAAGAAGTTAAGATGGTGATTTGACAGGGTCAAAGGTCAGGGCACAAAGAGATCCCTGATTATAGAATGTCAGTCAGATGGTGATTTGACAGGGTCAAAGGTCAGGGCACAAAGAGAGAGATCACCGATTATAGAATGTCAGTCAGATGGTGATGAGAAATGAGACAGGTGAGTAGTTATACAGGGCAGGATGGTACAGGTTATGGACTCCCGTGTGTGTGTGTGTGTGTACTCACGTTGTGCCACTTGGCCTCACTCTCGTGGACCCGGACTCTGACCATCTGCAGCTGGTCCTGGCTCACGGCGCTGGGGCTTAGCTCCATGCCACCCTCAGAAACCTGGCGCACCACTTGCGTGGCCGACGGGAACCACCTGATGTCATTCAACGACTTGCTCCTGTTGTAGTGAAGAGAGAGAGCAAGAGAAACAAGAGACGTGAACGACGAGCGAGAGCGGAAAAAGACAGAGCAAGAACACTGCAGATTGATGATCAGGATGTCATAGTATATTACGTTGTCCAACATTCCACCACATGCAGCAGCAGCCGGCGCTAAACCAAGCCAGCCGGCGCTAAACCAAGCCAGCCGGCGCTAAACCAAGCCAGCCGGCGCTAAACCAAGCCAGCCGGCGCTAAACCAAGCCAGCCGGCGCTAAACCAAGCCAGCCGGCGCTAAACCAAGCCAGCCGGCGCTAAACCAAGCCAGCCAGCAGACGGCGCTAAACCAAGTACTTAAGTAAAAATACTAAAGTACTACTTCAGTAGTATCTATACTTTACTGTTGGTATTTTTTACAACATTCTTTAACAGAATGTACTTATTCTATACATTTTCCCCCGACATTAAAAAGTACACGTTACATTCTGAATGCTTATCAGGATAAGACAATGGTCCAACTCAAACACGTTTTATTTTAATTTCACTAGGCAAGTCCCTTAAGAACAAATAGTTATTTACAATGACGGCCTTCACCGGATGACGCTGGGCCAAATACGCGCCGCCCTATGGGACTCCCAATCACAGCCGGTTGTGATGCAGCCTGGATTCGAACCAGTGTGTCTGTAGTGACGCCTCAAGCACTGAGATGCAGTGCCTTAAAACCGCTGCGGCACTCGGGAGCCCAAAAGAGAACATCCCTGGTCATCCCTACTGCCTCTGATCTGGAGGAATCACTAAACAGAGAACATCCCTGGTCATCCCTACTGCCTCTGATCTGGAGGACTCACTAAACAGAGAACATCCCTGGTCATCCCTACTGCCTCTGATCTGGAGGACTCACTAAACACAAACGCTTCATTTGTAAATGTGTTGGACTGCGCCACTGGCTACCCGTAAATAAATAATAATGCCTTCTGGTTTGCTTAATGTAAGGAATTTGGAAAAATGTACACTTACTTTTGATACCAATGTATATTTAAAACCAAATACTTTTACTCAAGTAGTATCTTACTGGCATATGTTCATTTTAGTCATTTTCTATTAAAGCCAGCAGGTTTGGCCCCAAAGCCAAGCGAGCCAGCAGGGGCCGCTAAAGCCAAGCGAGCCAGCAGGGGCCGCTAAAGCCAAGCGAGCCAGCAGGGGCCGCTAAAGCCAAGCGAGCCAGCAGGGGCCGCTAAAGCCAAGCGAGCCAGCAGGGGCCGCTAAAGCCAAGCGAGCCAGCAGGGGCCGCTAAAGCCAAGCGAGCCAGCAGGGGCCGCTAAAGCCAAGCGAGCCAGCAGGGGCCGCTAAAGCCAAGCGAGCCAGCAGGGGCCGCTAAAGCCAAGCGAGCCAGCAGGGGGCTCTAAAGCCAAGCGAGCCCAGCAGGGGGGCGCTAAAGCCAAGCGAGCCAGCAGGGGGCGCTAAAGCCCAGCAGGTGGCGTCGTTAACTCACCATATCCATCCTGGGTTTACCTCCGAGTTTCTACAGGACCAGAGAAAGACCAGACCACTGCACACTCAGATACATGCCATTTAGCAGATCCATTTATTCAAATACTGTTTTTTTAACCAGGTAGGCTAGTTGAGAACAAGTTCTCATTTACAACTGCAACCTGACCAAGATAAAGCAAAGCAGTTCGACACAGAATTACACATGGCATAAACAAAACATAGTCAATAACACAGTAGAAAAATCTATAATAATTGATGCTTACATTTTTTTTTTTCCTTCTCCCCAGTGCTGGTGACACTAGAGGTAATTGAACCCACAGCCCTGGTATTGAAGTGCTGGTGACACCAGCGGTAATTGCACCCACAGCCCTGGTATTGAAGTGCTGGTGACACCAGCGGTAATTGAACCCACAGCCCTGGTATTGAAGTGCTGGTGACACCAGCGGTAATTGCACCCACAGCCCTGGTATTGAAGTGCTGGTGACACCAGCGGTAATTGCACCCACAGCCCTGGTATTGCCAAGTGCCATGGTCTACCAACTGAGCCACACACACAACCAGGTAATATACCCGCTCTCTAGAACCCCACTGTAGAAGACCGTAGCAGTGAACACTAGTGTGTTCGCACAATACCAGGTTCAGTATCCCGATAGTAGATACCATGACAAAATCTGCCCAAGTCACAGGAAGTCACTTGATCCAGACAGCTCTTGAGTTCAATATCATTAAAATTAAACTTTGTAATGTATGCATTAATCATTAAATCAAGCAATTTCACTTTGGTATATAAATAAGGTAATTTATTTTAAAAGTTAATCTCCCTTTATAAACTGGGTAAATCAGGATGTCACCTAGTTCTAGTCACAATACCGGGGAATAGAAATTCAACAGGAGTGTGTGTGTATGGAGTTACTGAGCTTGTTCAGGCTGATTTCACGAGACTAGATGGAAAAAACAACACGTTTCCCTTCCATTTTAGGACTTATTTTATTCTACTGATCCACATTTGCATATAAGCAGCAATATATTTTATGAAAGTGCTCTCTAAGACCTATGACCTCATTCACAGTCAGCCTTCATTAAAGATTATCTTGACTGGGAGACGTGAGAGACCAAGTCAATGAAACGTTTAGTGACAATCAGCTTTGTTAAAAATCAGCAATAATTTGAATCATGGTTTGCATATTATAAAACAGACAAGGTACGGTAGTGAATTGATGTTGGTTTCAGCTGTAAGCTAGCAAGGAAAGTTAGCCTACAAAAGCTATCGATACCTTACTGCATTGGAAAGTGTTCTAGACATTGTTTTGAGAACATGAAACAGTTGCAACGTCTCTACACGGCCGTGTCGCATTATTCACGTGTGTTAACTTCTGTACAGGACTCCCAGCGGTCCCTCAGGACAGACTCCCAGCGGTCCCTCAGGACAGACTCCCAGCGGTCCCTCAGGACAGACTCCCAGCGGTCCCTCAGGACAGACTCCCAGCGGTCCCTCAGGACAGACTCCCAGCGGTCCCTCAGGACAGACTCCCAGCGGTCCCTCAGGACAGACTCCCAGCGGTCCCTCAGGACAGACTCCCAGCGGTCCCTCAGGACAGACTCCCAGCGGTCCCTCAGGACAGACTCCCAGCGGTCCCTCAGGACAGACTCCCAGCGGTCCCTCAGGACAGACTCCCAGCGGTCCCTCAGGACAGACTCCCAGCGGTCCCTCAGGACAGACTCCCAGCGGTCCCTCAGGACAGACTCCCAGCGGTCCCTCAGGACAGACTCCCAGCGGTCCCTCAGGACAGACTCCCAGCGGTCCCTCAGGACAGACTCCCAGCGGTCCCTCAGGACAGACTCCCAGCGGTCCCTCAGGACAGACTCCCAGCGGTCCCTCAGGACAGACTCCCAGCGGTCCCTCAGGACAGACTCCCAGCGGTCCCTCAGGACAGACTCCCAGCGGTCCCTCAGGACAGACTCCCAGCGGTCCCTCAGGACAGACTCCCAGCGGTCCCTCAGGACAGACTCCCAGCGGTCCCTCAGGACAGACTCCCAGCGGTCCCTCAGGACAGACTCCCAGCGGTCCCTCAGGACAGACTCCCAGCGGTCCCTCAGGACAGACTCCCAGCGGTCCCTCAGGACAGACTCCCAGCGGTCCCTCAGGACAGACTCCCAGCGGTCCCTCAGGACAGACTCCCAGCGGTCCCTCAGGACAGACTCCCAGCGGTCCCTCAGGACAGACTCCCAGCGGTCCCTCAGGACAGACTCCCAGCGGTCCCTCAGGACAGACTCCCAGCGGTCCCTCAGGACAGACTCCCAGCGGTCCCTCAGGACAGACTCCCAGCGGTCCCTCAGGACAGACTCCCAGCGGTCCCTCAGGACAGACTCCCAGCGGTCCCTCAGGACAGACTCCCAGCGGTCCCTCAGGACAGACTCCCAGCGGTCCCTCAGGACAGACTCCCAGCGGTCCCTCAGGACAGACTCCCAGCGGTCCCTCAGGACAGACTCCCAGCGGTCCCTCAGGACAGACTCCCAGCGGTCCCTCAGGACAGACTCCCAGCGGTCCCTCAGGACAGACTCCCAGCGGTCCCTCAGGACAGACTCCCAGCGGTCCCTCAGGACAGACTCCCAGCGGTCCCTCAGGACAGACTCCCAGCGGTCCCTCAGGACAGACTCCCAGCGGTCCCTCAGGACAGACTCCCAGCGGTCCCTCAGGACAGACTCCCAGCGGTCCCTCAGGACAGACTCCCAGCGGTCCCTCAGGACAGACTCCCAGCGGTCCCTCAGGACAGACTCCCAGCGGTCCCTCAGGACAGACTCCCAGCGGTCCCTCAGGACAGACTCCCAGCGGTCCCTCAGGACAGACTCCCAGCGGTCCCTCAGGACAGACTCCCAGCGGTCCCTCAGGACAGACTCCCAGCGGTCCCTCAGGACAGACTCCCAGCGGTCCCTCAGGACAGACTCCCAGCGGTCCCTCAGGACAGACTCCCAGCGGTCCCTCAGGACAGACTCCCAGCGGTCCCTCAGGACAGACTCCCAGCGGTCCCTCAGGACAGACTCCCAGCGGTCCCTCAGGACAGACTCCCAGCGGTCCCTCAGGACAGACTCCCAGCGGTCCCTCAGGACAGACTCCCAGCGGTCCCTCAGGACAGACTCCCAGCGGTCCCTCAGGACAGACTCCCAGCGGTCCCTCAGGACAGACTCCCAGCGGTCCCTCAGGACAGACTCCCAGCGGTCCCTCAGGACAGACTCCCAGCGGTCCCTCAGGACAGACTCCCAGCGGTCCCTCAGGACAGACTCCCAGCGGTCCCTCAGGACAGACTCCCAGCGGTCCCTCAGGACAGACTCCCAGCGGTCCCTCAGGACAGACTCCCAGCGGTCCCTCAGGACAGACTCCCAGCGGTCCCTCAGGACAGACTCCCAGCGGTCCCTCAGGACAGACTCCCAGCGGTCCCTCAGGACAGACTCCCAGCGGTCCCTCAGGACAGACTCCCAGCGGTCCCTCAGGACAGACTCCCAGCGGTCCCTCAGGACAGACTCCCAGCGGTCCCTCAGGACAGACTCCCAGCGGTCCCTCAGGACAGACTCCCAGCGGTCCCTCAGGACAGACTCCCAGCGGTCCCTCAGGACAGACTCCCAGCGGTCCCTCAGGACAGACTCCCAGCGGTCCCTCAGGACAGACTCCCAGCGGTCCCTCAGGACAGACTCCCAGCGGTCCCTCAGGACAGACTCCCAGCGGTTCCTCAGACTCGACAATGAGGAAGTGGAGCAGTACCGGGACCTCACGCTATAAGGGGACATCGGCTGCGCTGATAGACAGATCCTCTCAATCATTAGACGTCAGACACATTTGATAGAAATACCGAAAGTAACAAATTCTAGTAATGAACCCGTTTTTTTATGTTCTAGTATTAAAAATATATACTGAAGTTTCAGTATAGCGTACAACACTAGTGAAAACTCGAGTGGCAACAAGGACGACGTCCAAACCATCCCTATTCACACCGGGCCGCGACCGACGCAGATCAGCAAGGACAACGTCCAAACCATCCCTATTCACACCGGGCCGCGACCGACGCTGATCAGCAAGGACAACGTCCAAACCATCCCTATTCACACCGGGCCGCGACCGACGCAGATCAGCAAGGACAACGTCCAAACCATCCCTATTCACACCGGGCCGCGACCGACGCAGATCAGCAAGGACGACGTCCAAACCATCCCTATTCACACCGGGCCGCGACCGACGCAGATCAGCAGGGACAACGTCCAAACCATCCCTATTCACACCGGGCCGCGACCGACGCAGATCAGCAAGGACGACGTCCAAACCATCCCTATTCACACCGGGCCGCGACCGACGCAGATCAGCAGGGACAACGTCCAAACCATCCCTATTCACACCGGGCCGCGACCGAAGCTGAACATTCATCACTCTAACGCCAAATACTTTATTGACCCACTGTTACATTGTTAGTTTGGTACATCACAGTTCAACTCTGAAATCTAAAACCCCCCATTTCATTTTCTTGGGCACTTCTTTTGACCAGTAGTCTATATACGAATAGGATGCCGTGTGTGTGGGAGACAGCGAGAGAGACAGATTGTCATCCCTTCAATGTCTACAATAAACCTTTGGCATTAAAAATACTTCTCAATAAAGGTTCATATAAAATGTTTACAGCCTCATCACTTTGGTAGCACACCTACAGGCCAATATTCCTTGGATGCACACCTACAGGCCAATATTCCTTGGAAGCACACCTACAGGCCAATATTATTTGCATGATGATTATGGGCAAGCATGTAGCTTACACAAAAACACAAAAGGACTCCAGTACTGCCCTTTGCAGTAGATTTTAACGGAAGGCTCTGTCCCTGCCTATATGACAAAGGTCATAAGCTTGTGGCAGGTTGTTAAAAAGCTATAATGGTCACTATGACGTTGTTTAAATGTAGGCTTTGGGGTGGTATACTGGGGCTATTTGGAAAAAGCCACGGGAATGATTTCTCTCAAATACCGCTAATAAACTATTCATTTGAAGTTTAAGTCTAATATTCAAATGTATTAAGTAAATACCTTGTACAATATGTTAGGAGATAAAGATGGCGTTCGTTTTACCGGTCACAATTTTCCCACCCATTATGAAGCTTTTACCGGTAGTCCCCAGTCATGTGATGTTGAGGTAGTCCCCAGTCATGTGATGTTGAGGTAGTCCCCAGTCATGTGATGTTGAGGCCGGAGCGTTGAGTCTGTTGTGCAGAACGCACCAGGTGATCTAATTACAGGATGGAATTCACAACTAAATCTTCGCCAGAGAGATTTAACTTATAACTGTACGAGTTGTGGGTCTAAAAGCTCACGATCTATGACAGTTAGTACTTAAACATTGTATTTGTGTTTCAGTAATATCTAGATGTGAAAAATAAAGGGTTTTAAAAAAAAAAAAAGTTATTTAACTAGGCAAGTCAGTGAAGAACAAATTCTTATTTTCAATGACGGCCTACAGGGGAACAGTGGGTTAACTGCCTTGTTCAGGGGCAGAATGACAGATTTTTACCTTGTCAGCTCGGGGATTCGATCTTGCAAACTTTCGGTTACTTGTCCAATGCTCTACCTGCCGCCTCGACACTAAACACTAGGCTACCACCTGCAGACCAAGGACTATTTGACTTACTCATTCCAGGGTTTTTCTTTATTTTTACTATTTTCTACATTAAGAATAATAGTGAAGACATCAAAACATACATATGGAATCATGTAGTGTCCAAAAAAATAAAAGGGTTAACCAAATCTATTTTAGATTCTTCAAAGTAGCCACCCTTTGCCTTGATAACAGCTTTGCACGCTCCTGGCATTCTCTCAACCAGCTTCATGAGGAATGCTTTTACCAACAGTCTTGAAGGAGTTCCCACATATACTGAGCACTTGTTGGCGACTTTTCATTCACTATGCGGTCCAACTCATCCCAAACCATCTCAATTGGGTTGAGGTCGGGTGATTGTGGAGGCCAGGTCATCTGATGCAGCACTCCATCACTCTCCTTCTTGGTAAAATAGCCCTTACACAGCCTGAAGGTGTGTTGGATCATTGTCCTGTTGAAAAACAAATGATAGTCCCACTAAGCACAAACCAGATGGGATGGTGTATCGCTGCAGAATGCTGTGGTAGCCATGCTGGTTATGTGTGCCTTGAATTCTAAATAAATCCCAGACTGTCACCAGCAAAGCACCCCAACACCATCACACCACCTCCTCCATGCTTCACGGTGTGAACCACACAAGCAGAGATCATCCGTTTACCTGCTCTGTGTCTCACAAAGACATGGCGGTTGGAACAAAAAATGTCAAATTTGGACTCATCAGACCAAGGGACAGATTTTCACCGGTTGTGTTCTTTTGGCCCAAGCAAGTCTCTTCTTATTGGTGTCCTTTAGTAGTGGTTTCTTTGCAGCAAATCGACCATGAAGGCCTGATTCACGCAGTCTCCCTCTGAACAGTTGATGTTGAGATGTGTCTGTTACTTGAACTCTGAAGCATTTATTTGGGCGGCAATTTCTGAGGCTGGTAACTCTAATGAACGTATCCTCTGCAGCAGAGGTAACTCTGGGTCTTCCTTTCCTGTGGTGGTCCTCATGAGAGCCAGTTTCATCATAGTGCTTGATGGTTTTTGCGACTGCACTTGAAGAAACGTTCAAAGTTCTTGAAATGTTCCGTATTGACTGACCTTCATGTCTTAAAGAAATGGACTGTCGTTTCTCTTTGCTTATTTGAGATGTTCCTGTCATAATATGGACTTGGTCTTTTACCAAATAGGGCTATCTCTTGCATACCACCCCTACCTTGTCACAACACAACTGATTGGCTCAAATGCATTAAGGAAAGAAATTCCACTAATTATCTTAAGGCACAGCTTTTAATCTAAACGCATTCCAGGTGACTACCTCATGAAGCTGGTTGAGAGAATTCCAAGAGTGTGCAAAGCTGTTATCAAGGCAAAGGGTGGCTACTTTGAAGAATCTCAAATATATTTTGATTTGACCCTTTGCTTACTACATGATTCCGTGTTTTCATAGTTTGTCTTAACTATTATTCTACAATCAAGAAAATAGTCAAAATTTAAGAAAAACCCTTGAATGAGTAGGTGTCCAAACTTGACTGGTACTGTATATCAACATATCTAATTACTTTATTCTTGCTGTGTAACTACTGTAAAAAAAAAAAAAAAAGTTAAAAAAGTGCTAAATAAAATGTGTAGAAAGTACACAAGAGAAAGCTGTAAAAACTAGTTTTATTTTTGCACCAATTATTCTTTTTTTAAAGTAAAAAAAATAAATTTAAGTTAAGTCTAAATGCTCTGGTTAGCTAATTTAGTATCTAGTTATCTACCTAGCTAAGTGGTTAGCTAATTTAGTAGCTAGTTAGCTACCTAGCTAAGTGGTTAGCTAATTTAGTAGCTAGTTAGCTACCTAGCTAAGTGTTTAGCTAATTTAGTAGCAAGTTAGCTACTTAGCTAAGTGGTTAGCTAATTTAGTAGCAAGTTAGCTACCTAGCTAAGTGGTTAGCTAATTTAGTAGCTAGTTAGCTACCTAGCTAAGTGGTTAGCTAATTTAGTAGCTAAATGGTTAGCTTCTTCCAAAATCATGCTTTGCGCCATAACAGATAATCCCCTCCTGGATCAAGATCCTTGCGGTCTAATATTTGCTTTCTGCGTGTAGCATTTTGTACTTGTATAACTACAATAGTTGGGATGTCTGTCCAGCAAATAGATGAAGTCTGAGACTATAAAAATGTTCGCAATGCGTTCGTTAGAATTGAGTTAGCATTCTCTATGGGATTTTACATGTAGTCGTTAGCATTGCTAACCATTCGGATTACAGAGGTTCGGTGGAGTTTGAAAACAGCGGCCCCTTGTGTTCAGTGCCGGTATTACTGAATATCTCAGGATGGAACAAGGTCGGTATGAAGACATGACAATCTGGATACCACACAAGCCTATTTTTAAATCTACTCCTTCGGAAATAGTTCATTTTTCAGTTGAACAAAGCACTGGACTGAGGTACAGGGTGAAGGTACAGTCGGGGTGGGGGGGGTGGCTGGAGGGAGGGGGTGCAGACGAGACGGGAACAACGAGCCAGGGAGTGAAGTCACAGCCCGAATCATCCTGAGGAACCGGAAGTCTTTCGGCTACAAACAGGAGAGAAGAGGGGAAGGAGAGAGAAGGGATGAAACCGAGGAAGAGAGGAGATGCTCAGGGCAAGATCAACAGAAAGGAAATGGGAAGTTGCGCCCAAACAAAAATGGAAATCCCTAAATGTAGAGAGAATGAACTAAGATGGTGAAAAGCAGAGCAAAGCGTTGATGTAAAAGTTAGGGGACGTTGAGGCTTTTAAATGTTTAGCATGGAGGTATTCTGGTTCTCTCACGCAAGAGTTAAACACCAAACGTCAACGTCAAGCATTATCCAAACCCAGCTTAAGTCGAACCCAGCCATGGCCCAAGACCCACATCTACCTGTACCAGGGTTAGGGATAGAGTTAGGATTATTCAAACCCAGCCTCATCCTACAGTAACAGGACAGATCCAGACCTGAATCTGTACATCTTGTGGTACCAGGGTCTCCTCTGAGAGCCCAGCCTGATGGTCCTGACGTGAACCTCCTCCTCGGGAGTCCAATAGCGGGGCAGGAAGCGGTTGTAGCCAGGGTTGGAGGTCGTCTGGTGGAGGGCCAGTTCCACCCGCCGAGCGTACAGATCATCTTTGACAGGGTCAGGATTCTCTCGCCCTTCCTCAGAGTCTTCCTCACGCAGCGCCATCAGGAGGAGTTCCTCGTCGAGGGAGCGCTCCACCTCGGAGAGGAGGGTGATTGAAGACGGAGGGTCGTGGAACGGGTTGGGAGGGAACGGAGACGTTGAAGTACTGCTGCTGTTTAACCAGAGGACAGACCGGGACAGCCGTCCGTGTTAACAGCGGACATTCCTAACACATAGTGAGACCCTTACAGCGACGCGTTGAGTAAAGAGTTAGGAGCACTGGTCACACACTGCTGTGGAACTGCTGCTAACCCAGAGCCGTCTGCGGTATAGTAGTCGTCAACGTCACTCTGAAGTGGGACAAAAAACGCCAACTAAAACACGGTCACAAGCACCCGGGGCTTTGGGTAGAGTTAGGAGCAGCCACACCTTTCACAGTTCAACACTACATCTCCATGTTGAGCACAACCAGGGTTAGTGGAAAACAGCTCTGTTCCAGGAATGTCATGGCAACAGGCAAACTACTTCATCTTATTTCACCAAACTTGTTTGTTGGAGCCTAGAGGGTAGATAGACACTCCGAGTCAACACAAACCACATGCGGCATTTGAAGAAAAAGAAATGTCAGTAATCCAGACAAACGATCAGCCTCACGCTAGTAGCTGTTAGCTTGACGACAGGACCGGCCTCACGCTAGTAGTTTCAGTAGCTGTTAGCTTGACGACAGGACCGGCCTCGCGCTAGTAGTTTCAGTAGCTGTTAGCTTGACGACAGGACCGGCCTCGCGCTAGTAGTTTCAGTAGCTGTTAGCTTGACGACAGGACCGGCCTCGCGCTAGTAGTTTCAGTAGCTGTTAGCTTTATATCAGGGTTGTGATTGTCATTAAGCTATTAAACACGAACGCCTCTCTGTCTGACCTGGGAGAGAACACTGCAGTGTGTCTGGGGTGGGTGTCAATCCTAAACAGGCGAGGGCTTCCTGTCCACAGCCTCAACGTGCCCTGCGGGCTCATGGGTACCGCAAAATTTGTGGGCGTGGCTGGTGAAAGGGAGCGGAACCGTCGGCTGGCCAGGTCGTCTGCAACAACGTCCGGCTGGGGCCGGTCGGCGTCCGAGTCGCTGTGGTAAGCCCACTGGAGGAAGGCCTTCACATCAGGCAGTTGGGGGAGGGGCGGGCTCAGAGGAGGAGGAGGGGCCACACTGATCAGAGACCAAATCAGCAATCAGAGTTAAGTCAACAACATGAGGGTCGGTTCCTATGTGACAATGTGTTTTTTTGTGTTTATTTTAAACAGTCAATTCCAACTGTATGGAATGTAGAAAACATCATGTGTATTACATCAGCACGGCGACACAACGATGTGTATTACATCAGCACGGCGACACAACGATGTGTATTACATCAGCACGGCGACACAACGATGTGTATTACATCAGCACGGTGACACAACGATGTGTATTACATCAGCACACCTACACAACGACGTGTATTACATCAGCACACCTACACAACGACGTGTATTACATCAGCACACCTAGACAACGACGTGTATTACATCAGCACACCTACACAACGATGTGTATTACATCAGCACACCTACACAACGATGTGTATTACATCAGCACACCTACACAACGACGTGTATTACATCAGCACACCTACACAACGATGTGTATTACATCAGCACACCTAGACAACGACGTGTATTACATCAGCACACCTACACAACGATGTGTATTACATCAGCACACCTACACAACGATGTGTATTACATCAGCACACCTACACAACGACGTGTATTACATCAGCACACCTACACAACGACGTGTATTACATCAGCACACCTACACAACGATGTGTATTACATCAGCACACCTAGACAACGACGTGTATTACATCAGCACACCTACACAACGACGTGTATTACATCAGCACGCCTACACAACGATGTGTATTACATCAGCACGGTGACACAACGACGTGTATTACATCAGCACACCTAGACAACGACGTGTATTACATCAGCACACCTACACAACGACGTGTATTACATCAGCACACCTACACAACGACGTGTATTACATCAGCACACCTAGACAACGACGTGTATTACATCAGCACGCCTACACAACGATGTGTATTACATCAGCACGCCGACACAACGACGTGTATTACATCAGCACGCCTACACAACGACGTGTATTACATCAGCACACCTAGACAACGATGTGTATTACATCAGCACGGTGACACAACGACGTGTATTACATCAGCACACCTACACAACGATGTGTATTACATCAGCACGGTGACACCTACACAATGTGTATTACATCAGCACACCTACACAACGATGTGTATTACATCAGCACGGTGACACAACGACGTGTATTACATCAGCACACCTAGACAACGACGTGTATTACATCAGCACGGTGACACAACGACGTGTATTACATCAGCACACCTAGACAACGACGTGTATTACATCAGCACACCTAGACAACGACGTGTATTACATCAGCACACCTACACAACGATGTGTATTACATCAGCACGCCTACACAACGATGTGTATTACATCAGCACACCTACACAACGACGTGTATTACATCAGCACACCTACACAACGATGTGTATTACATCAGCACACCTACACAACGATGTGTATTACATCAGCACGCCTACACAACGATGTGTATTACATCAGCACACCTACACAACGACGTGTATTACATCAGCACGGTGACACCTACACAACGATGTGTATTACATCAGCACACCTAGACAACGATGTGTATTACATCAGCACACCTACACAACGACGTGTATTACATCAGCACACCTACACAACGACGTGTATTACATCAGCACACCTACACAACGACGTGTATTACATCAGCACACCTAGACAACGACGTGTATTACATCAGCACACCTAGACAACGACGTGTATTACATCAGCACGCCTACACAACGACGTGTATTACATCAGCACACCTACACAACGACGTGTATTACATCAGCACACCTACACAACGACGTGTATTACATCAGCACACCGACACAACGACGTGTATTACATCAGCACACCTACACAACGACGTGTATTACATCAGCACGGTGACACAACGACGTGTATTACATCAGCACAGCTACACAACGATGTGTATTACATCAGCACACCTACACAACGACGTGTATTACATTAGCACACCTACACAACGACGTGTATTACATCAGCACACCTACACAACGACGTGTATTACATCAGCACACCTACACAACGATGTGTATTACATCAGCACACCTAGACAACGACGTGTATTACATCAGCACGCCTACACAACGACGTGTATTACATCAGCACACCTACACAACGACGTGTATTACATCAGCACACCTACACAACGATGTGTATTACATCAGCACACCTACACAACGACGTGTATTACATCAGCACACCTACACAACGACGTGTATTACATCAGCACACCTAGACAACGACGTGTATTACATCAGCACACCTAGACAACGACGTGTATTACATCAGCACACCTACACAACGATGTGTATTACATCAGCACACCTACACAACGACGTGTATTACATCAGCACACCTACACAACGACGTGTATTACATCAGCACACCTACACAACGACGTGTATTACATCAGCACACCTACACAACGATGTGTATTACATCAGCACACCTACACAACGACGTGTATTACATTAGCACACCTACACAACGACGTGTATTACATCAGCACACCTACACAACGACGTGTATTACATCAGCACACCTACACAACGACGTGTATTACATCAGCACGCCTACACAACGACGTGTATTACATCAGCACGCCTACACAACGATGTGTATTACATCAGCACACCTACACAACGATGTGTATTACATCAGCACACCTAGACAACGATGTGTATTACATCAGCACGGTGACACAACGACGTGTATTACATCAGCACGCCTACACAACGACGTGTATTACATCAGCACGCCTACACAACGACGTGTATTACATCAGCACACCTACACAACGACGTGTATTACATCAGCACGGTGACACAACGACGTGTATTACATCAGCACACCTACACAACGACGTGTATTACATCAGCACACCTACACAACGATGTGTATTACATCAGCACACCTACACAACGATGTGTATTACATCAGCACACCTACACAACGATGTGTATTACATCAGCACACCTAGACAACGACGTGTATTACATCAGCACACCTAGACAACGACGTGTATTACATCAGCACACCTACACAACGATGTGTATTACATCAGCACACCTACACAACGACGTGTATTACATCAGCACACCTACACAACGACGTGTATTACATCAGCACTCCTAGACAACGACGTGTATTACATCAGCACACCTACACAACGATGTGTATTACATCAGCACTCCTAGACAACGACGTGTATTACATCAGCACGCCTACACAACGACGTGTATTACATCAGCACGCCTACACAACGATGTGTATTACATCAGCACGCCTACACAACGACGTGTATTACATCAGCACACCTACACAACGACGTGTATTACATCAGCACACCTACACAACGACGTGTATTACATCAGCACAGCTACACAACGACGTGTATTACATCAGCACACCTACACAACGACGTGTATTACATCAGCACACCTAGACAACGACGTGTATTACATCAGCACACCTAGACAACGACGTGTATTACATCAGCACGCCTACACAACGATGTGTATTACATCAGCACACCTAGACAACGATGTGTATTACATCAGCACACCTACACAACGATGTGTATTACATCAGCACACCTACACAACGATGTGTATTACATCAGCACACCTACACAACGATGTGTATTACATCAGCACACCTACACAACGATGTGTATTACATCAGCACACCTACACAACGATGTGTATTACATCAGCACACCTACACAACGATGTGTATTACATCAGCACGGTGACACAACGATGTGTATTACATCAGCACACCTACACAACGACGTGTATTACATCAGCACACCTAGACAACGACGTGTATTACATCAGCACACCTACACAACGACGTGTATTACATCAGCACGCCTACACAACGATGTGTATTACATCAGCACACCTACACAACGACGTGTATTACATCAGCACGCCTACACAACGACGTGTATTACATCAGCACACCTACACAACGACGTGTATTACATCAGCACGGTGACACAACGACGTGTATTACATCAGCACACCTACACAACGACGTGTATTACATCAGCACACCTACACAACGACGTGTATTACATCAGCACACCTACACAACGACGTGTATTACATCAGCACACCTAGACAACGACGTGTATTACATCAGCACACCTAGACAACGACGTGTATTACATCAGCACACCTACACAACGATGTGTATTACATCAGCACGGTGACACAACGATGTGTATTACATCAGCACACCTACACAACGATGTGTATTACATCAGCACACCTACACAACGACGTGTATTACATCAGCACACCTAGACAACGACGTGTATTACATCAGCACACCTAGACAACGACGTGTATTACATCAGCACACCTAGACAACGACGTGTATTACATCAGCACACCTAGACAACGACGTGTATTACATCAGCACACCTACACAACGACGTGTATTACATCAGCACACCTACACAACGACGTGTATTACATCAGCACGGTGACACCTACACAACGATGTGTATTACATCAGCACACCTACACAACGACGTGTATTACATCAGCACGGTGACACCTACACAACGATGTGTATTACATCAGCACACCTAGACAACGATGTGTATTACATCAGCACGCCTACACAACGACGTGTATTACATCAGCACGCCTACACAACGACGTGTATTACATCAGCACGGTGACACAACGACGTGTATTACATCAGCACACCTACACAACGACGTGTATTACATCAGCACACCTACACAACGACGTGTATTACATCAGCACACCTACACAACGACGTGTATTACATCAGCACACCTAGACAACGACGTGTATTACATCAGCACACCTACACAACGACGTGTATTACATCAGCACGCCTACACAACGACGTGTATTACATCAGCACACCTACACAACGATGTGTATTACATCAGCACGGTGACACAACGATGTGTATTACATCAGCACACCTAGACAACGATGTGTATTACATCAGCACACCTACACAACGACGTGTATTACATCAGCACACCTACACAACGATGTGTATTACATCAGCACACCTAGACAACGATGTGTATTACATCAGCACGGTGACACAACGACGTGTATTACATCAGCACACCTACACAACGACGTGTATTACATCAGCACACCTACACAACGATGTGTATTACATCAGCACACCTACACAACGATGTGTATTACATCAGCACACCTAGACAACGACGTGTATTACATCAGCACACCTAGACAACGACGTGTATTACATCAGCACACCTACACAACGACGTGTATTACATCAGCACACCTAGACAACGACGTGTATTACATCAGCACACCTACACAACGATGTGTATTACATCAGCACACCTACACAACGATGTGTATTACATCAGCACACCTACACAACAATGTGTATTACATCAGCACACCTAGACAACGACGTGTATTACATCAGCACACCTAGACAACGACGTGTATTACATCAGCACACCTAGACAACGATGTGTATTACATCAGCACACCTACACAACGACGTGTATTACATCAGCACACCTAGACAACGACGTGTATTACATCAGCACACCTAGACAACGACGTGTATTACATCAGCACGGTGACACAACGACGTGTATTACATCAGCACACCTAGACAACGATGTGTATTACATCAGCACACCTAGACAACGACGTGTATTACATCAGCACGGTGACACAACGACGTGTATTACATCAGCACACCTAGACAACGATGTGTATTACATCAGCACACCTAGACAACGATGTGTATTACATCAGCACACCTACACAACGACGTGTATTACATCAGCACACCTAGACAACGACGTGTATTACATCAGCACACCTAGACAACGACGTGTATTACATCAGCACGGTGACACAACGACGTGTATTACATCAGCACACCTAGACAACGATGTGTATTACATCAGCACACCTAGACAACGACGTGTATTACATCAGCACACCTACACAACGACGTGTATTACATCAGCACACCTACACAACGACGTGTATTACATCAGCACACCTACACAACGACGTGTATTACATCAGCACACCTACACAACGATGTGTATTACATCAGCACACCTACACAACGACGTGTATTACATCAGCACACCTACACAACGACGTGTATTACATCAGCACACCTACACAACGATGTGTATTACATCAGCACACCTACACAACGACGTGTATTACATCAGCACACCTACACAACGACGTGTATTACATCAGCACACCTACACAACGATGTGTATTACATCAGCACACCTACACAACGACGTGTATTACATCAGCACACCTACACAACGATGTGTATTACATCAGCACACCTAGACAACGACGTGTATTACATCAGCACGGTGACACAACGACGTGTATTACATCAGCACGGTGACACAACGACGTGTATTACATCAGCACACCTAGACAACGATGTGTATTACATCAGCACGCCTAGACAACGATGTGTATTACATCAGCACGGTGACACAACGACGTGTATTACATCAGCACACCTAGACAACGACGTGTATTACATCAGCACACCTACACAACGACGTGTATTACATCAGCACGCCTACACAACGATGTGTATTACATCAGCACACCTACACAACGATGTGTATTACATCAGCACACCTACACAACGACGTGTATTACATCAGCACAGCTACACAACGACGTGTATTACATCAGCACAGCTACACAACGACGTGTATTACATCAGCACAGCTACACAACGACGTGTATTACATCAGCACACCTACACAACGACGTGTATTACATCAGCACACCTACACAACGACGTGTATTACATCAGCACACCTACACAACGACGTGTATTACATCAGCACGGTGACACAACGACGTGTATTACATCAGCACACCTAGACAACGATGTGTATTACATCAGCACGCCTACACAACGACGTGTATTACATCAGCACAGCTACACAACGACGTGTATTACATCAGCACACCTACACAACGACGTGTATTACATCAGCACACCTACACAACGATGTGTATTACATCAGCACGCCTACACAACGATGTGTATTACATCAGCACACCTACACAACGATGTGTATTACATCAGCACACCTACACAACGATGTGTATTACATCAGCACACCTACACAACGATGTGTATTACATCAGCACACCTACACAACGACGTGTATTACATCAGCACACCTACACAACGACGTGTATTACATCAGCACGCCTACACAACGATGTGTATTACATCAGCACACCTACACAACGATGTGTATTACATCAGCACACCTACACAACGATGTGTATTACATCAGCACACCTACACAACGATGTGTATTACATCAGCACGGTGACACCTACACAATGGAGCTGAATAGAAACCGCCACCCCACTCAAATTCAACTAGCAGTAAACTTAACGTGGTACTCAAGTAAAGCAACCACTAAACGAAGATTAACAATTATTTCTTTAAAAACAGTAATTCGGTAGGTATGACATCACAGTACCTGGTGAGGGGGCTGGGCATGGAGCCCTTAATTCGGTTTTCCTCCCGTTTCTTCCTCTGGAGGGGTGCAGGTACGTTGCCCCAGTTCCTCTGTCCCGAGTCTCTGCCCTCCGCCGCTGCCCTCATCCTAAAACAGTTCTCTGCCTCCACGTCACTGCTGGAGTCTGGGGAGGGGAGGAGGGACAGCAGCTCACAGACCAGTAGAGGAGTCCAACAACAGACAGGCGCAGGAGAAGTCAACAGAGAGAAGATAATGAACCTAGACAGTCAACGGTGGAGCGGCATTAGGGAGCATCCCTAACAGAGTCCCAAATGGAGCCCCTATTCCCTACATGGTGCACTACATAGGGAATAGGGCTCTGGTCTATAGTAGGGCACTACGTAGGGAATAGGGCTCTGGTCTACAGTAGGGCACTACATAGGGAATAGGGCTCTGGTCTATAGTAGGGCACTACATAGGGAATAGGGCTCTGGTCTATAGTAGGGCACTACATAGGGAATAGGGCTCTGGTCTATAGTAGGGCACTACATAGGGAATAGGGCTCTGGTCTATAGTAGGGCACTACATAGGGAATAGGGTGCTGGTCTATAGTAGGGCACTACATAGGGAATAGGGCTCTGGTCTATAGTAGGGCACTACGTAGGGAATAGGGCTCTGGTCTATAGTAGGGCACTACGTAGGGAATAGGGCTCTGGTCTATAGTAGGGCACTACATAGGGAATAGGGCCCTGGTCTATAGTAGGGCACTACATAGGGAATAGGGCTCTGGTCTATAGTAGGGCACTACATAGGGAATAGGGCCCTGGTCTATAGTAGGGCACTACATAGAGAATAGGGCTCTGGTCTATAGTAGTGCAATACGTAGGGAATAGGGCTCTGGTCTTTAGTAGGGCACTACGTAGGGAATAGGGCGCTGGTCTATAGTAGTGCACTACATAGGGAATAGGGCTCTGGTCTATAGTAGTGCACTACATAGGGAATAGGGTTCTGGTCTATAGTAGGGCACTACGTAGGGAATAGGGCCCTGGTCTATAGTAGGGCACTACATAGGGAATAGGGCTCTGGTCTATAGTAGGGCACTACATAGGGAATAGGGCTCTGGTCTATAGTAGGGCACTACGTAGGGAATAGGGTGCCATTTGGGACGCATACTGAGACTAGCCTCCAGCGTCCTGCGCCCCGCCTCTAGCGTCCTGCGCCCCACCTCTAGCGTCCTGCGCCCCACCTCTGGCCCGCTCCAGGCATGAGACATGTCCATTATCAGACCCGTGTGGAACCAGATGGAATGTCTCACTGAGAGGAGAGAGCTGGCAGGACGGGAGCAGGGAAAGGCCATGGCCGTAAGCACGTACTTCTCTAGGAAGAGAGACATTCCTGATAATGAAAACTAATATCGTGACCATTAACTTTGGATACTGCTAGTAACGTATTTACGTATCCACCGGGGGAAACTCTCCACATCCTGTGTCTACCGTAATTCTGACTAGAAACTAGCCAACGCGGTTGGCTATAACAGAATATTCCCAGTCGTTACCCTCGCTGCCGGCCCTCAGGATGGAGTCAGAGATACAGCTGCGGGTACGTGACTCCGCCGAGTCAAAGCTCAGGACCGAGTTAAAGCTCTCTACGGAGTCCTGTCTGCTGTAGCCGGGTGGCTGGGACTGGGTTAGAGGTAGCAGCTCATCGTCCCTCTCCGGGTAGCTCACGTCACTGTAGTCACAGTCCTTCACACTGCCTCTGGGGGTTTCCTCTAGAGCCTGGGACACACAGGGGAGATAGAATACTTTAGAAGAAAAGAAGTGGGGATTTGAGATGCAGTTTATTTAGCTTTGAGTTTGCACGTTTATAAATATCCATTGGTTCAATTGTACAGGGTAAAGTACATCAAGCAAAGTACATGTATTAGCATCGGGTCTGGGGTACAGACAGTGGTAGCAGTACCATAGACAGACATAACACCAGTGGGTTGAGTGTGTTACCTTGGACAGAGCTAAGCCTAGTGGTCCCTAGAAGACCTCGAGGTTAAGGTGAGGGTTAAGGTGAGGGAACGTGTTACCTTGGACAGAGCTAAGCCTAGTGGTCCCTAGAAGACCTCGAGGTTAAGCTGAGGGAGCGTGTTACCTTGGACAGAGCTAAGCCTAGTGGCCCATAGAAGGCCTCGATGTTGAGGTGAGGGTTAAGGTGTTACCTTGGACAGAGCTAAGCCTAGTGGTCCATAGAAGGCCTCGATGTTGAGCTGAGGGTTAAGGTGTTACCTTGGACAGCGCGATGCCCAGTAGTCCCTCGAATGCTTTGAGGTTGAGTTGAGGGCCAGAGTAGAAGGGGTCCACCTGAGCCTTCCGACCCAGCCAGTAGATGGTGATTAGAACCTGGAGGAGAGATCACTGCATTGGGCGGGAACTTTATCCTTCATTATTATATAGAGGAAAGTCGCAGCAGGGCTGCCCCCCGTCGCGACGTAGACTAGAGGACAGTCGCGGCAGGGCTGTTACACAGTAAGAGTATTTGCAATGGGAATTATGACAGCTACAAGTTATAGCTCAAAACCTTTCTAGTTGGGGCCCCCCCCACTCCCCTTTCTAGTTGGGGCCCCCCCCACTCCCCTTTCTAGTTGGGGCCCCCCCCACTCCCCTTTCTAGTTGGGGCCCCCCCCCACTCCCCTTTCTAGTTGGGGCCCTCCCCTTTCTAGTTGGGGCCCTCCCCTTTCTAGTTGGGGCCCTCCCCTTTCTAGTTGGGGCCCTCCCCTTTCTAGTTGGGGGCCCCCCCCCACTCCCCTTTCTAGTTGGGGGCCCCCCCCCACTCCCCTTTCTAGTTGGGGGCCCCCCCCCACTCCCCTTTCTAGTTGGGGGCCCCCCCCCACTCCCCTTTCTAGTTGGGGGCCCCCCCCCACTCCCCTTTCTAGTTGGGGGCCCCCCCCCACTCCCCTTTCTAGTTGGGGCCCCCCCCCACTCCCCGTTCTAGTTGGGGCCCCCCCCCACTCCCCTTTCTAGTTGGGGCCCCCCCCCACTCCCCTTTCTAGTTGGGGCCCCCCCCCACTCCCCTTTCTAGTTGGGGCCCCCCCCACTCCCCTTTCTAGTTGGGGCCCCCCCCACTCCCCTTTCTAGTTGGGGCCCCCCCCCCACTCCCCTTTCTAGTTGGGGCCCCCCCCCACTCCCCTTTCTAGTTGGGGCCCCCCCCCACTCCCCTTTCTAGTTGGGGCCCCCCCCCACTCCCCTTTCTAGTTGGGGCCCCCCCCCACTCCCCTTTCTAGTTGGGGCCCCCCCCCACTCCCCTTTCTAGTTGGGGCCCCCCCCCACTCCCCTTTCTAGTTGGGGCCCCCCCCCACTCCCCTTTCTAGTTGGGGCCCCCCCCCACTCCCCTTTCTAGTTGGGGCCCCCCCCCACTCCCCTTTCTAGTTGGGGCCCCCCCCCACTCCCCTTTCTAGTTGGGGCCCCCCCCCACTCCCCTTTCTAGTTGGGGCCCCCCCCCACTCCCCTTTCTAGTTGGGGCCCCCCCCCACTCCCCTTTCTAGTTGGGGCCCCCCCCCACTCCCCTTTCTAGTTGGGGCCCCCCCCCACTCCCCTTTCTAGTTGGGGCCCCCCCCCACTCCCCTTTCTAGTTGGGGCCCCCCCCCACTCCCCTTTCTAGTTGGGCCCCCCCCCCACTCCCCTTTCTTGTTGGGCCCCCCCCCACTCCACTTTCTAGTTGGGCCCCCCCCCACTCCCCTTTCTAGTTGGGCCCCCCCCACTCCCCTTTCTAGTTGGCCCCCCCCCCCACTCCCCTTTCTAGTTGGCCCCCCCCCCCACTCCCCTTTCTAGTTGGGCCCCCCCCCCACTCCCCTTTCTAGTTGGGCCCCCCCCCCCACTCCCCTTTCTAGTTGGGCCCCCCCCACTCCCCTTTCTAGTTGGGCCCCCCCCCACTCCCCTTTCTAGTTGGGCCCCCCCCCACTCCCCTTTCTAGTTGGGCCCCCCCCCACTCCCCTTTCTAGTTGGGCCCCCCCCACTCCCCTTTCTAGTTGGGCCCCCCCCCCACTCCCCTTTCTAGTTGGGCCCCCCCCCACTCCCCTTTCTAGTTGGGCCCCCCCCCACTCCCCTTTCTAGTTGGGCCCCCCCCACTCCCCTTTCTAGTTGGGCCCCCCCCACTCCCCTTTCTAGTTGGGGGCCCCCCACTCCCCTTTCTAGTTGGGGGCCCCCCACTCCCCTTTCTAGTTGGGGGCCCCCCACTCCCCTTTCTAGTTGGGGGCCCCCCACTCCCCTTTCTAGTTGGGGGCCCCCCACTCCCCTTTCTAGTTGGGGGCCCCCCACTCCCCTTTCTAGTTGGGGGCCCCCCACTCCCCTTTCTAGTTGGGGGCCCCCCACTCCCCTTTCTAGTTGGGGGCCCCCCCACTCCCCTTTCTAGTTGGGGCCCCCCCACTCCCCTTTCTAACAATTAAACTACATTTCCACTTACGTTTTTCAGCCTCCTTTTGCTCTCTACACACCTGAGAAGAAAATGAGATTTCTTAGTCCGAGCAAATACACACAGACTAACGTTTACCCAAGGCTTCTCACTAACACAGGCTCTACTACGGACAGTCTATAAAATATTATTCTGTTTAAATAGTCACTGATAATATAAAATATTATTCTGTTTAAATAGTCACTGATAATATAAAATATTATTCTGTTTAAATAGTCACTCTGATATGACTCATGTGAAACACCATAATGTTGACTGTTTAAATAGCCACTCTGATATGACTCATGTGAAACACCATACTGTTGACTACTATTTAAATAGTCACTCTGATATGACTCATGTGAAACACCATACTGTTGACTATTCATCCAGCCATGTGATTTAGCTGCCTAGTCAAACCAGCTCCTTCACATGGTGCCATCAGACACCCCCACTATCAACACCATGCAATCAGTGATAACACAGAACTAGTTTCATAACCCTATATATACACAACCACACACACGCCAGTGTGCGCTTGTCATTAGTGAGTACAGCCAGCGCACACTAGCATTCCAACCGGTGAGACACTGGACAAGAAATACATGGTGAAATTAACAGGCACCAGTCTAATTAACAGGCACCAGTCTAATTAACAGGCACCAGTCTAATTAACAGGCACCAGTCTAATTAACAGGCACCAGTCTAATTAACAGGCACCAGTCTAATTAACAGGCACCAGTCTAATTAACAGGCACCAGTCTAATTAACAGGCACCAGTCTAATTAACAGGCACCAGTCTAATTAACAACCCCTCCAACAGGCACCAGTCTAATTAACAACCCCTCCAACAGGCACCATCTAATTAACAACCCCTCCAACAGGCACCAGTCTAATTAACAACCCCTCCAACAGGCACCAGTCTAATTATCAACCCCTCCAACAGGCACCAGTCTAATTAACAGGCACCAGTCTAATTAACAGGCACCAGTCTAATTAACAGGCACCAGTCTAATTAACAACCCCTCCAACAGGCACCAGTCTAATTATCAACCCCTCCAACAGGCACCAGTCTAATTATCAACCCCTCCAACAGGCACCAGTCTAATTATCAACCCCTCCAACAGGCACCAGTCTAATTATCAACCCCTCCAACAGGCACCAGTCTAATTAACAGGCACCGTCTAATGAGCTCACAGGCACCGTCTAAAATCACTATAAGACCAGCATCACTAGGGATGAAAAACAATCATTCACTTACATTTGATTTGCTCTACAAATAATCTATTTATATCTATCTAGACCAAATCAAATCCATTTTACCTGAGTGTAGCGCGTGTGGAAAGGTCTTGCAGGTCTCCAGGGTGAAACAGCTGAGCCTCGTGTAAACCCAGTGTACCACACGCTCTCAGGAACACATTCACGTTGTCCTGGAGGAGAGGAGAGGTAGAGAGGGAGGGGAGGAGAGGTAGAGAGGGAGGAGCAGAGGGGAGGCGCGGAGAGGTAGAGGGGGAGGAGCAGAGGGGAGGCGCGGAGAGGTAGAGAGGGGAGGAGAGGAGCGGAGGGGAGGAGCGGTACTGGGAGTTAACATAAAGAACAGAGACGGCGTGGCCTGAGGACGATCATATGAGATGTGGGAGGAGTCTCTTAATAGCTTTCCAGGATCCTTTCCAAACAAGCGGATCCTTGACAGTTTGACTAGCCACTGAACCAATGTGTTACACTACCCCTCAGTTTGACTAGCCACTGAACCAATGTGTCCAACTACCATTCAGTTTGACTAGCCACTGAACCAATGTGTCCAACTACCATTCAGTTTGACTAGCCACTGAACCAATGTGTCCAACTACCATTCAGTTTGACTAGCCACTGAACCAATGTGTCCAACTACCATTCAGTTTGACTAGCCACTGAACCAATGTGTCCAACTACCATTCAGTTTGACTAGCCACTGAACCAATGTGTCCAACTACCATTCAGTTTGACTAGCCACTGAACCAATGTGTCCAACTACCATTCAGTTTGACTAGCCACTGAACCAATGTGTCCAACTACCATTCAGTTTGACTAGCCACTAAACCAATGTGTCCAACTACCATTCAGTTTGACTAGCCACTGAACCAATGTGTCCAACTACCTCAGTTTGACTAGCCACTGAACCAATGTGTTCAACTACCTCAGTTTGACTAGCCACTGAACCAATGTGTTCCACTACCTCAGTTTGACTAGCCACTGAACCAATGTGTTCAACTACCTCAGTTTGACTAGCCACTGAACCAATGTGTTACACTACCTCAGTTTGACTAGCCACTGAACCAATGTGTTCAACTACCTCAGTTTGACTAGCCACTGAACCAATGTGTTCAACTACCTCAGTTTGACTAGCCACTGAACCAATGTGTTTGACTAGCCTCTGAACCAACGTGTTTGACTAGCCACTAAACCAATGTGTCCAACTACCTCAGTTTGACTAGCCACTGAACCAATGTGTTCCACTACCTCAGTTTGACTAGCCACTGAACCAATGTGTTCAACTAGCCACTGAACCAATGTGTTCAACTACCTCAGTTTGACTAGCCACTGAACCAATGTGTTACACTACCTCAGTTTGACTAGCCACTGAACCAATGTGTTCCACTAGCCACTGAACCAATGTGTTCAACTACCTCAGTTTGACTAGCCACTGAACCAATGTGTTCAACTACCTCAGTTTGACTAGCCACTGAACCAATGTGTTTGACTAGCCTCTGAACCAACGTGTTTGACTAGCCACTAAACCAATGTGTCCAACTACCTCAGTTTGACTAGCCACTGAACCAATGTGTTCAACTACCTCAGTTTGACTAGCCACTGAACCAATGTGTTCCACTACCTCAGTTTGACTAGCCACTGAACCAATGTGTTCCACTACCTCAGTTTGACTAGCCACTGAACCAATGTGTTACACTACCTCAGTTTGACTAGCCACTGAACCAATGTGTTACACTACCTCAGTTTGACTAGCCACTGAACCAATGTGTTCCACTACCTCAGTTTGACTAGCCACTGAACCAATGTGTTCCACTACCTCAGTTTGACTAGCCACTGAACCAATGTGTTACACTACCTCAGTTTGACTAGCCACTGAACCAATGTGTCCAACTACCTCAGTTTGACTAGCCACTGAACCAATGTGTTTGACTAGCCACTAAACCAATGTGTTCAACTACCTCAGTTTGACTAGCCACTGAACCAATGTGTTCAACTACCTCAGTTTGACTAGCCACTGAACCAATGTGTTCAACTACCTCAGTTTGACTAGCCACTGAACCAATGTGTTACACTACCTCAGTTTGACTAGCCACTGAACCAATGTGTTACACTACCTAAGTTTGACTAGCCACTGAACCAATGTGTTCAACTACCCCTCAGTTTGACTAGCCACTGACCCAATGTGTTCAACTACCACTCAGTTTGACTAGCCACTGAACCAATGTGTTCAACTACCCCTCAGTTTGACTAGCCACTGAACCAATATGTTCAACTACCTCAGTTTGACTAGCCACTGAACCAATGTGTCCAACTACCTCAGTTTGACTAGCCACTGAACCAATGTGTCCAACTACCTCAGTTTGACTAGCCACTGAACCAATGTGTTCAACTACCACTCAGTTTGACTAGCCACTGAACCAACGTGATCAACTACCCCTCAGTTTGACTAGCCACTGACCCAATGTGTCCAACTACCTCAGTTTGACTAGCCACTGAACCAATGTGTTCAACTACCTCAGTTTGACTAGCCACTGAACCAATGTGTTCCACTACCTCAGTTTGACTAGCCACTGAACCAACGTGATCAACTACCTCAGTTTGACTAGCCACTGAACCAATGTGTTCAACTACCTCAGTTTGTCATGTTCACCACTAGATCCTTAAACAGTTTCAGATCTGTCACACCAAGCAGGAACCTCCGAGTGACAAGCAGGAAACCACAGAGACTGACTTCCTGAAAGACCCAGGTAGTCGAACTAGTGTCACACTGGCAGACAAGACATCGCACACTGCATTATCATATGCCATGTAGAATGTCTACACGGTGAACTCACCAGTCCAGCCATTGGAGTAGGCAGTGTGTTCATTCTCTTAACAAGGCCTGGTTTCAACTGGTTGATTAGACTGAGAAAAGGAGACAGAGGGATGAACAGATGAGTTAGACAACGTGACCATCGACCACACCAGGACCTGGTACATAAACCACTAAGGTGTTCTTTGGACCCCATCCTATGGGATTCAGTCATCACTACTGGCAGAGCAGGACTCCATTCTCCAGATATATACACTACAGTTCCCATAATACTCACTGGCAGAGCAGGACTCCGTTCTCCAGAGCAGAGCGGAAGTTGTTGCTCCCGAATGATTTGTTTGTCACTTCCTATATACAGGAAGAGGAAAGAACACCAGCGTCACAATTTAAATAAACTAACAAGCAAACATTCAAGTGTAACTTTTCACTAAATGTCCTCTTGGATCACAGATTATGATCTGTATTTACCTAGTGCATAATTATGTTTGTTTTTTTATCAGATATTTTACATTTAACTTTATTTTTTACAAAACTCATTACTGTTACACTCCAAAAAGTAATAAACAAATCAATGTTGAATCTTTTTTAAAACATTGATCTCCTTATGAAAAGGTCCGAGTCAATAAACAACAACGGGTCATGAGAAGGCCAAGCGGGGTAATGGGGGTAATGAGAAGGCCAAGCGGGGTAATGGGGGTAATGAGAAGGCCACGCGGGGTAATGGGAAGGCCACGCGGGGTAATGGGAAGGCCACGCGGGGTAATGAGAAGGCCACGCGGGGTAATGAGAAGGCCACGCGGGGTAATGAGAAGGCCACGCGGGGTAATGAGAAGGCCACGCGGGGTAATGAGAAGGCCACGCGGGGTAATGAGAAGGCCACGCGGGGTAATGAGAAGGCCACGCGGGGTAATGAGAAGGCCACGCGGGGTAATGAGAAGGCCACGCGGGGTAATGAGAAGGCCACGCGGGGTAATGAGAAGGCCACGCGGGGTAATGAGAAGGCCACGCGGGGTAATGAGAAGGCCACGCGGGGTAATGAGAAGGCCACGCGGGGTAATGAGAAGGCCACGCGGGGTAATGAGAAGGCCACGCGGGGTAATGAGAAGGCCACGCGGGGTAATGAGAAGGCCACGCGGGGTAATGAGAAGGCCACGCGGGGTAATGAGAAGGCCACGCGGGGTAATGAGAAGGCCACGCGGGGTAATGAGAAGGCCACGCGGGGTAATGAGAAGGCCACGCGGGGTAATGAGAAGGCCACGCGGGGTAATGAGAAGGCCACGCGGGGTAATGAGAAGGCCACGCGGGGTAATGAGAAGGCCACGCGGGGTAATGAGAAGGCCACGCGGGGTAATGAGAAGGCCACGCGGGGTAATGAGAAGGCCACGCGGGGTAATGAGAAGGCCACGCGGGGTAATGAGAAGGCCACGCGGGGTAATGAGAAGGCCACGCGGGGTAATGAGAAGGCCACGCGGGGTAATGAGAAGGCCACGCGGGGTAATGAGAAGGCCACGCGGGGTAATGAGAAGGCCACGCGGGGTAATGAGAAGGCCACGCGGGGTAATGAGAAGGCCACGCGGGGTAATGAGAAGGCCACGCGGGGTAATGAGAAGGCCACGCGGGGTAATGAGAAGGCCACGCGGGGTAATGAGAAGGCCACGCGGGGTAATGAGAAGGCCACGCGGGGTAATGAGAAGGCCACGCGGGGTAATGAGAAGGCCACGCGGGGTAATGAGAAGGCCACGCGGGGTAATGAGAAGGCCACGCGGGGTAATGAGAAGGCCACGCGGGGTAATGAGAAGGCCACGCGGGGTAATGAGAAGGCCACGCGGGGTAATGAGAAGGCCACGCGGGGTAATGAGAAGGCCACGCGGGGTAATGAGAAGGCCACGCGGGGTAATGAGAAGGCCACGCGGGGTAATGAGAAGGCCACGCGGGGTAATGAGAAGGCCACGCGGGGTAATGAGAAGGCCACGCGGGGTAATGAGAAGGCCACGCGGGGTAATGAGAAGGCCACGCGGGGTAATGAGAAGGCCACGCGGGGTAATGAGAAGGCCACGCGGGGTAATGAGAAGGCCACGCGGGGTAATGAGAAGGCCACGCGGGGTAATGAGAAGGCCACGCGGGGTAATGAGAAGGCCACGCGGGGTAATGAGAAGGCCACGCGGGGTAATGAGAAGGCCACGCGGGGTAATGAGAAGGCCACGCGGGGTAATGAGAAGGCCACGCGGGGTAATGAGAAGGCCACGCGGGGTAATGAGAAGGCCACGCGGGGTAATGAGAAGGCCACGCGGGGTAATGAGAAGGCCACGCGGGGTAATGAGAAGGCCACGCGGGGTAATGAGAAGGCCACGCGGGGTAATGAGAAGGCCACGCGGGGTAATGAGAAGGCCACGCGGGGTAATGAGAAGGCCACGCGGGGTAATGAGAAGGCCACGCGGGGTAATGAGAAGGCCACGCGGGGTAATGAGAAGGCCACGCGGGGTAATGAGAAGGCCACGCGGGGTAATGAGAAGGCCACGCGGGGTAATGGGAAGGCCACGCGGGGTAATGGGAAGGCCACGCGGGGTAATGGGGGTAATGAGAAGGCCACGCGGGGTAATGGGGGTAATGAGAAGGCCACGCGGGGTAATGGGGGTAATGAGAAGGCCACGCGGGGTAATGGGGGTAATGAGAAGGCCACGCGGGGTAATGGGGGTAATGAGAAGGCCACGCGGGGTAATGGGGGTAATGAGAAGGCCACGCGGGGTAATGGGGGTAATGAGAAGGCCACGCGGGGTAATGGGGGTAATGAGAAGGCCACGCGGGGTAATGGGGGTAATGAGAAGGCCACGCGGGGTAATGGGGGTAATGAGAAGGCCAAGCGGGGTAATGGGGGTAATGAGAAGGCCAAGCGGGGTAATGGGGGTAATGAGAAGGCCAAGCGGGGTAATGGGGGTAATGAGAAGGCCAAGCGGGGTAATGGGGGTAATGAGAAGGCCAAGCGGGGTAATGGGGGTAATGAGAAGGCCAAGCGGGGTAATGGGGGTAATGAGAAGGCCAAGCGGGGTAATGGGGGTAATGAGAAGGCCAAGCGGGGTAATGGGGGTAATGAGAAGGCCAAGCGGGGTAATGGGGGTAATGAGAAGGCCAAGCGGGGTAATGGGGGTATTGAGAAGGCCAAGCGGGGTAATGGGGGTATTGAGAAGGCCAAGCGGGGTAATGGGGGTAATGAGAAGGCCAAGCGGGGTAATGGGGGTAATGAGAAGGCCAAGCGGGGTAATGGGGGTAATGAGAAGGCCAAGCGGGGTAATGGGGGTAATGAGAAGGCCAAGCGGGGTAATGGGGGTAATGAGAAGGCCAAGCGGGGTAATGGGGGTGTTTTGGGGGTAATGAGAAAGCCAAGCGGGGTAATGGGGGTGTTTTGGGGGTAATGAGAAGGCCAAGCGGGGTAATGGGGGTGTTTTGGGGGTAATGAGAAGGCCAAGCGGGGTAATGGGGGTGTTTTGGGGGTAATGAGAAGGCCAAGCGGGGTAATGGGGGTGTTTTGGGGGTAATGAGAAGGCCAAGCGGGGTAATGGGGGTGTTTTGGGGGTAATGAGAAGGCCAAGCGGGGTAATGGGGGTGTTTTGGGGGTAATGAGAAGGCCAAGCGGGGTAATGGGGGTGTTTTGGGGGTAATGAGAAGGCCAAGCGGGGTAATGGGGGTGTTTTGGGGGTAATGAGAAGGCCAAGCGGGGTAATGGGGGTGTTTTGGGGGTAATGAGAAGGCCAAGCGGGGTAATGGGGGTGTTTTGGGGGTAATGAGAAAGCCAAGCGGGGTAAAGGGGGGGTAATGAGAAAGCCAAGCGGGGTAAAGGGGGTGTTTTTGGGGTAATGAGAAAGCCAAGCGGGGTAAAGGGGGTGTTTTGGGGGTAATGAGAAAGCCAAGCGGGGTAAAGGGGGTGTTTTGGGGGTAATGAGAAAGCCAAGCGGGGTAAAGGGGGTGTTTTGGGGGTAATGAGAAAGCCAAGCGGGGTAAAGGGGGTGTTTTGGGGGTCATGAGAAAGCCAAGCGGGGTAATGGGGGTGTTGGTAAACAAAATGCCCATTCTGAAAACATCTACTTATCTGTTTCCCTCAGACCTTCATTGTAAATTAGAATGCGTTCTTAATTTAACGAGCCAAGTCAGTTAAGTTTCATCTCCTACTACTCCTCTAGATGATGCATCATGGGTAATAAAAGTTGTATTTAAAAACTGATGGGAGTTTTTACAGGAACTTGAAAAATGTTAGGGTAATGAGATGTCCACAGACACTGTTTCTACGTAATATAGTTTCATGTAGACTTCAACTATACTATAGAAAAACACAACATGTAATGTGTTGGTCCCACGTCTCTCGAGCTGAAATTAAAAACCTCTAAAATTGTGTACATCCCTGTTAGGGAGTATTTTAAACCTGTCAAGATAATCCATCCACCTGACAAGTGTGGCATATAATGAATATGATTAAACAGCATGATCATTACACAGGTGCACCTTGTGCTGGGGGACAATAAAAGACCACTAAAATGTGCAGTTTCGTCACACAACACCACAGATGTCAGAAGTTGAGGGGGCGTGCACATTGGCATGCTGAACGCAGGAATGTACACCGGAGCTGCTGGTAGAGATTTGAATGTTAATTTCTCTACCATAAGCCGCTTCCAATGTCGTTTTAGAGAATATTGCAGTAAATCCAACCAGCCTCACAACCGCAGGTGACATGCGGGGGGGGGGCTGAAAAGTATGTCTGTAATAAAGCCTTTTTGTGGGTAAAGACTCATTCTGATGAGTCATCCTGCCCTATGCCCTCAGGCCCACCCGTGGCTGTACCCCCTTCCCAGTCATGTGAAATCCATAGATTAGGGCCTAATTTACTTATTTTAGTTGACCGTTGTCCTTATATGAACTCAGTAAATTCTGACATGTTGCGTTTCTACTTCCTCCTCCCTCCGTTGCACTGTTCCCCATATGAATGGTGCTGGATCACACCATGTGGCTAGCTGGGCACTGTTCCCCATATGAATGGTGCTGGGTCACACCATGTGGACATCTGGGCACTGTTCCCCATATGAATGGTGCTGGGTGACATGTGGACAGCTGGGCACTGTTCCCCATATGAATGGTGCTGGGTCACACCATGTGGACAGTTGGGCACTGTTCCCCATATGAATGGTGCTGGGTCACACCATGTGGACAGCTGGGCACTGTTCCCCATATGAATGGTGCTGGGTCACATCATGTGGCTAGCTGGGCACTGTTCCCCATATGAATGGTGCTGGGTCACACCATGTGGACAGCTGGGCACTGTTCCCCATATGAATAGTGCTGGGTCACATCATGTGGCTAGCTGGGCACTGTACCCCATATAAATGGTGCTGGGTCACACCATGTGGCTAGCTGGGCACTGTTCCCCATATGAATGGTGCTGGGTCACACCATGTGGCTAGCTGGGCACTGTACCCCATATGAATGGTGCTGGGTCACACCATGTGGCTAGCTGGGCACTGTTCCCCATATGAATGGTGCTGGGTCACACCATGTGGCTAGCTGGGCACTGTACCCCATATGAATGGTGCTGGGTCACACCATGTGGCTAGCTGGGCACTGTTCCCCATATGAATGGTGCTGGGTCACATGTGGCTAGCTGGGCTCAAGCCTATGGGGCACTGTTGCCCATCACACTGGAGGGAGTCCTTTGTTCATTCATTCACTGTTCCCCTCACCCCCTTCATCTCTCCCAGTCCCCTACCCTTCATCTCGTGTCCCTCTCCTCTACTTCTGAGAGGGAACAGACTGGAATGCAGCCTACCCCCTCCCTGTCCCCTAACAACCTCCCCTGTCCCCTGTCCTTCACCCCTCCCCTGTCCCCTAACCCCCTCCCAGTCCCCTACCCTTCACCCCCATCATCTCATGCCCCTCTCCTCTACCTCTGAGGGGGAACAGAATGCAGCCTGCCACCTCTCTGGAGGTCACCACTGCCCCTGTCCGATGAGGAAAACTTTATGAGGGCATCATATGAGCAGTGTAAAGAGATATATATATATATATATATATGATGATGATTCATATGCAAAACAACACATCTCAAAAAGCACAAAGACAAGCATTAAACCGAGAGACGTCATCCACTCCAACAGCACAGACAACGTTCAAGAGCCTATTTGCAGAGAAGTAATCTCTGTGTTTTTATATGTGTATTTATCTGTGTGCTATAAACCATATGACCACACTTTAAAAACGGAACACATTCACACTCAGTTAGACAGTGGCTTCCACTGTCAACATCGTCACCAATTATTTGCATGACAGGATTATATCACCTTTTTTTTTTCGTGTCATTAGGTGTTACAGTCATCATAAACCAGTAGATTTAATAAGTGAGCCTCAAGTCTGTAAAATGTACCATGTGGAACAATTGCCCAAACGTAAATTAAATATTGAATAAGACAGGTCTAAGTTTGTACTAGCGGGAACAATTAACTTTCCTCTTAAAAGTTTAGGACACCTTTGAAGTCTGTAGGCTGTTGTAGTCCATCAAAGCATGACCCTGGTTATATTTAGTTCGTTATATCAACCCGATCACGGATCAAACGAGATGTTTTAGACGTGGTTATACATTAATTAGCTCCAAACCTACCTCCATCCACCGTTGAGCCTCGGTGAAGGCATCTTCACAGGTCACACTGGTCTGTTCTCGCCACTCCATCTTCCCACACAGGCCTCAAACAGACAAGGAACGTTCTAGTTGAAAGAGAACAAGGCAAAGTCGGTCCTTATTGATATCGTTATGACTCCCCTATACACAAACAAACAGCTTCACTCAAAGCATTTCCCTGTCGACAGAAACACAATTATCCAGCGATAACGGTATTGTAGAAAATGTGTTACCTGCGTCAAACTTCAGCTGCCAAACTTGAAAAGTCTAAACTCTGCTCACCGGTGAACGATTCCCGTTAATTGCCTCCCAAGGGGACACTTGTTACCAAACATTATTGACACGTGCAATAACTAAAGTGGGCGTTTCCTGTTGTTTGATACGGCATCCTGTCCTGCAGCTGGTGGTGTTTCTCTTTACTGAACACCAGGGGGCGCCACTGAGTCATAACGCGGCATTCGCTGGTCACGTCCCTGTCTTCGGTGAAGGAGCAGGAGATCCACTAAATAACAAAGCCACAAAGTCAGATTCCACAGCCACAAAGTCAAAATATGGCTACAAAAATGTGCTTTTTTTACTTCATCTGAGCTTTGGGTTTGTCATAAAGTAAGCAGTGTGGTTAGGTTAGGGGTAGGTTTAAAATCTGCTTTAAAGAAGAGAAAATGTCAGAAAGAGAGAGAGAAAGAGAGAGAGAAAGAGAGAGAGAAAGAGAGAAAGAGAGAGAGAAAGAGAGAGAGACACAGACAGACAGACAGACAGACAGACAGACAGACAGACAGACAGACAGACAGACAGACAGACAGACAGACAGACAGACAGACAGACAGACAGAGAGAGAGGGAGAGACAGAGAGAGAGAGAGAGAGAGAGAGAGAGAGAGGGAGCGGGACAGTCAGAGAGAGAGAGAGAGAGAGAGAGGGAGAGGGACAGTCAGAGAGAGAGAGGAAGAGGGACAGTCAGAGAGAGAGGAAGAGGGAGAGTCAGAGAGAGAGAGAGAGGGAGAGAGAGAGACAGAGAGACAGAGAGAGAGACAGACAGAGAGAGGAAGAGGGAGACAGAGAGAGAGACAGAGAGAGGGGGGGGGGGGTTAAAATAACTGTCAACTGTTTCACCACTCCAGTCTACGCTACAACTTCAATCTCAGTCCAGGTCTGGAAGCTACTTCTTCATCATGGTCTCTCTGTTTGGCTTTATTAGTAATATATTCAAAATCAACAACAGCATTTAGGGTTACTGCAGGATGTCCATGTTTACTAGTCGCGTAAACAGTATAGCAGATGTTATAACGGTGGAGCTGAATGCTTGTGTTACTAGCTCCTAACAGGGTAGAAACATGTTTATGTTACTAACTCCTAGACACATGTTTATGTTACTAACTCCTAGACACATGTTTATGTTACTAACTCCTAACAGGGTAGAAACATGTTTATGTTACTAACTCCTAGAAACATGTTTATGTTACTAACTCCTAGAAACATGTTTATGTTACTAGCTCCTAACAGGGTAGAAACATGTTTATGTTACTAACTCCTAACAGGGTAGAAACATGTTTATGTTACTAACTCCTAGAAACATGTTTATGTTACTAACTCCTAACAGGGTAGAAACATGTTTATGTTACTAACTCCTAACAGAGTAGAAACATGTTTATGTTACTAGCTCCTAACAGGGTAGAAACATGTTTATGTTACTAACTCCTAACAGGGTAGAAACATGTTTATGTTACTAACTCCTAACAGGGTAGAAACATGTTTATGTTACTAACTCCTAGAAACATGTTTATGTTACTAGCTCCTAACAGGGTAGAAACATGTTTATGTTACTAGCTCCTAACAGGGTAGAAACATGTTTATTTAACTAGCTCCTAACAGGGTAGAAACATGTTTCTGTTACTAACTCCTAACAGGGTAGAAACATGTTTATGTTACTAACTCCTAGAAACATGTTTATGTTACTAACTCCTAGAAACATGTTTATGTTACTAACTCCTAGAAACATGTTTATGTTACTAACTCCTAACAGGGTAGAAACATGTTTATGTTACTAACTCCTAACAGGGTAGAAACATGTTTATGTTACTAACTCCTAGAAACATGTTTATGTTACTAACTCCTAACAGGGTAGAAACATGTTTATGTTACTAGCTCCTAACAGGGTAGAAACATGTTTATGTTACTAGCTCCTAACAGGGTAGAAACATGTTTATGTTACTAGCTCCTAACAGGCTAGAAACATGTTTATGTTACTAGCTCCTAGAAACATGTTTATGTTACTAGCTCCTAACAGGGTAGAAACATGTTTATGTTACTAGCTCCTAGAAACATGTTTATGTTACTAGCTCCTAGAAACATGTTTATGTTACTAGCTCCTAACAGGGTAGAAACATGTTTATGTTACTAACTCCTAACAGGGTAGAAACATGTTTATGTTACTAACTCCTAGAAACATGTTTATGTTACTAACTCCTAACAGGGTAGAAACATGTTTATGTTACTAACTCCTAGAAACATGTTTATGTTACTAACTCCTAGAAACATGTTTATGTTACTAGCTCCTAACAGGGTAGAAACATGTTTATGTTACTAGCTCCTAACAGGGTAGAAACATGTTTATGTTACTAGCTCCTAACAGGCTAGAAACATGTTTATGTTACTAGCTCCTAGAAACATGTTTATGTTACTAGCTCCTAGAAACATGTTTATGTTACTAACTCCTAACAGGGTAGAAACATGTTTATGTTACTAGCTCCTAACAGGCTAGAAACATGTTTATGTTACTAACTCCTAACAGGGTAGAAACATGTTTATGTTACTAACTCCTAACAGGGTAGAAGCATGTTTATGTTACTAACTCCTAGAAACATGTTTATGTTACTAGCTCCTAACAGGGTAGAAACATGTTTATGTTACTAGCTCCTAGAAACATGTTTATGTTACTAGCTCCTAGAAACATGTTTATGTTACTAGCTCCTAACAGGGTAGAAACATGTTTATGTTACTAACTCCTAACAGGGTAGAAACATGTTTATGTTACTAACTCCTAGAAACATGTTTATGTTACTAACTCCTAACAGGGTAGAAACATGTTTATGTTACTAACTCCTAGAAACATGTTTATGTTACTAACTCCTAGAAACATGTTTATGTTACTAGCTCCTAACAGGGTAGAAACATGTTTATGTTACTAGCTCCTAACAGGGTAGAAACATGTTTATGTTACTAGCTCCTAACAGGCTAGAAACATGTTTATGTTACTAGCTCCTAGAAACATGTTTATGTTACTAGCTCCTAGAAACATGTTTATGTTACTAACTCCTAACAGGGTAGAAACATGTTTATGTTACTAGCTCCTAACAGGCTAGAAACATGTTTATGTTACTAACTCCTAGAAACATGTTAATGTTACTAACTCCTAACAGGGTAGAAACATGTTTATGTTACTAACTCCTAACAGGGTAGAAACATGTTTATGTTACTAACTCCTAACAGGCTAGAAACATGTTTATGTTACTAACTCCTAGAAACATGTTTATGTTACTAGCTCCTAGAAACATGTTTATGTTACTAACTCCTAACAGGGTAGAAACATGTTTATGTTACTAGCTCCTAACAGGCTAGAAACATGTTTATGTTACTAACTCCTAGAAACATGTTTATGTTACTAACTCCTAGAAACATGTTTATGTTACTAACTCCTAGAAACATGTTTATGTTACTAGCTCCTAACAGGCTAGAAACATGTTTATGTTACTAACTCCTAGAAACATGTTTATGTTACTAACTCCTAGAAACATGTTTATGTTACTAGCTCCTAGAAACATGTTTATGTTACTAACTCCTAACAGGGTAGAAACATGTTTATGTTACTAACTCCTAGAAACATGTTTATGTTACTAACTCCTAGAAACATGTTTATGTTACTAGCTCCTAGAAACATGTTTATGTTACTAGCTCCTAGAAACATGTTTATGTTACTAACTCCTAACAGGGTAGAAACATGTTTATGTTACTAGCTCCTAACAGGCTAGAAACATGTTTATGTTACTAACTCCTAGAAACATGTTTATGTTACTAACTCCTAGAAACATGTTTATGTTACTAACTCCTAACATGGTAGAAACATGTTTATGTTACTAGCTCCTAGAAACATGTTTATGTTACTAACTCCTAACAGGGTAGAAACATGTTTATGTTACTAACTCCTAGAAACATGTTTATGTTACTAACTCCTAACAGGGTAGAAACATGTTTATGTTACTAACTCCTAACAGGGTAGAAACATGTTTATGTTACTAACTCCTAACAGGGTAGAAACATGTTTATGTTACTAGCTCCTAACAGGGTAGAACCATGTTTATGTTACTAGCTCCTAACAGGGTAGAAACATGTTTATGTTACTAGCTCCTAGAAACATGTTTATGTTACTAACTCCTAGAAACATGTTTATGTTACTAGCTCCTAGAAACATGTTTATGTTACTAACTCCTAGAAACATGTTTATGTTACTAACTCCTAACAGGGTAGAAACATGTTTATGTTACTAACTCCTAGAAACATGTTTATGTTACTAACTCCTAACAGGGTAGAAACATGTTTATGTTACTAACTCCTAACAGGGTAGAAACATGTTTATGTTACTAACTCATAACATAGTAGAAACATGTTTATGTTACTAACTCCTAACAGGGTAGAAACATGTTTATGTTACTAACTCCTAACAGGGTAGAAACATGTTTATGTTACTAACTCCTAGAAACATGTTTATGTTACTAACTCCTAACAGAGTAGAAACATGTTTATGTTACTAACTCCTAACAAGGTAGAAACATGTTTATGTTACTAACTCCTAACAGAGTAGAAACATGTTTATGTTACTAGCTCCTAACAGGGTAGAAACATGTTTATGTTACTAACTCCTAACAGGGTAGAAACATGTTTATGTTACTAACTCCTAGAAACATGTTTATGTTACTAGCTCCTAACAGGGTAGAAACATGTTTATGTTACTAACTCCTAGAAACATGTTTATGTTACTAGCTCCTAACAGGGTAGAAACATGTTTATGTTACTAACTCCTAGAAACATGTTTATGTTACTAACTCCTAGAAACATGTTTATGTTACTAACTCCTAACAGAGTAGAAACATGTTTATGTTATTAACTCCTAGAAACATGTTTATGTTACTAACTCCTAACAGAGTAGAAACATGTTTATGTTATTAACTCCTAGAAACATGTTTATGTTACTAACTCCTAACAGGGTAGAAACATGTTTATGTTATTAACTCCTAGAAACATGTTTATGTTACTAACTCCTAGAAACATGTTAATGTTACTAACTCCTAGAAACATGTTTATGTTACTAGCTCCTAACAGAGTAGAAACATGTTTATGTTACTAACTCCTAACAGGGTAGAAACATGTTTATGTTACTAACTCCTAGAAACATGTTTATGTTACTAACTCCTAACAGGGTAGAAACATGTTTATGTTACTAACTCCTAGAAACATGTTTATGTTACTAGCTCCTAACAGGGTAGAAACATGTTTATGTTACTAACTCCTAACAGGGTAGAAACATGTTTATGTTACTAACTCCTAACAGGGTAGAACATGTTTATGTTACTAACTCCTAACAGGGTAGAAACATGTTAATGTTACTAGCTCCTAACAGGGTAGAAACATGTTTATGTTACTAACTCCTAACAGGGTAGAAACATGTTTATGTTACTAACTCCTAGAAACATGTTTATGTTACTAACTCCTAGAAACATGTTTATGTTACTAACTCCTAGAAACATGTTTATGTTACTAACTCCTAACAGGGTAGAAACATGTTTATGTTACTAGCTCCTAGAAACATGTTTATGTTACTAACTCCTAACAGGGTAGAAACATGTTTATGTTACTAGCTCCTAACAGGGTAGAAACATGTTTATGTTACTAACTCCTAACAGGGTAGAAACATGTTTATGTTACTAACTCCTAGAAACATGTTTATGTTACTAACTCCTAGAAACATGTTTATGTTACTAACTCCTAACAGGGAAGAAACATGTTTATGTTACTAGCTCCTAGAAACATGTTTATGTTACTAACTCCTAGAAACATGTTTATGTTACTAACTCCTAACAGGGTAGAAACATGTTTATGTTACTGACTCCTAGAAACATGTTTATGTTACTAACTCCTAGAAACATGTTTATGTTACTAGCTCCTAACAGGGTAGAAACATGTTTATGTTACTAACTCCTAACAGGGTAGAAACATGTTTATGTTACTAACTCCTAACAGGGTAGAAACATGTTTATGTTACTAGCTCCTAACAGGGTAGAAACATGTTTATGTTACTAACTCCTAACAGGGTAGAAACATGTTTATGTTACTAACTCCTAACAGGGTAGAAACATGTTTATGTTACTAACTCCTAACAGGGTAGAAACATGTTTATGTTACTAACTCCTAACAGGGTAGAAACATGTTTATGTTACTAACTCCTAACAGGGTAGAAACATGTTTATGTTACTAGCCCCTAACAGGGTAGAAACATGTTTATGTTACTAACTCCTAACAGGGTAGAAACATGTTTATGTTACTAACTCCTAGAAACATGTTTATGTTACTAACTCCTAACAGGGTAGAAACATGTTTATGTTACTAGCTCCTAACAGGGTAGAAACATGTTTATGGTACTAGCCCCTAACAGGGTAGAAACATGTTTATGTTACTAACTCCTAACAGGGTAGAAACATGTTTATGTTACTAACTCCTAGAAACATGTTTATGTTACTAACTCCTAGAAACATGTTTATGTTACTAACTCCTAACAGGGTAGAAACATGTTTATGTTACTAGCTCCTAGAAACATGTTTATGTTACTAACTCCTAGAAACATGTTTATGTTACTAACTCCTAACAGGGTAGAAACATGTTTATGTTACTGACTCCTAGAAACATGTTTATGTTACTAACTCCTAGAAACATGTTTATGTTACTAGCTCCTAACAGGGTAGAAACATGTTTATGTTACTAACTCCTAACAGGGTAGAAACATGTTTATGTTACTAACTCCTAACAGGGTAGAAACATGTTTATGTTACTAGCTAGTAACAGGGTAGAAACATGTTTATGTTACTAGCTCCTAACAGGGTAGAAACATGTTTATGTTACTAACTCCTAACAGGGTAGAAACATGTTTATGTTACTAACTCCTAACAGGGTAGAAACATGTTTATGTTACTAACTCCTAACAGGGTAGAAACATGTTTATGTTACTAACTCCTAACAGGGTAGAAACATGTTTATGTTACTAGCTCCTAGAAACATGTTTATGTTACCAGCTCCTAGAAACATGTTTATGTTACTAACTCCTAACAGGGTAGAAACATGTTTATGTTACTAGCTCCTAACAGGGTAGAAACATGTTTATGTTACTAACTCCTAACAGGGTAGAAACATGTTTATGTTACTAACTCCTAGAAACATGTTTATGTTACTAGCTCCTAACAGGGTAGAAACATGTTTATGTTACTAACTCCTAACAGGGTAGAAACATGTTTATGTTACTAACTCCTAACAGGGTAGAAACATGTTTATGTTACTAACTCCTAGAAACATGTTTATGTTACTAGCTCCTAGAAACATGTTTATGTTACTAGCTCCTAGAAACATGTTTATGTTACTAACTCCTAACAGGGTAGAAACATGTTTATGTTACTAACTCCTAGAAACATGTTTATGTTACTAGCTCCTAACAGGCTAGAAACATGTTTATGTTACTAACTCCTAGAAACATGTTAATGTTACTAACTCCTAACAGGGTAGAAACATGTTTATGTTACTAGCTCCTAGAAACATGTTTATGTTACTAACTCCTAACAGGGTAGAAACATGTTTATGTTACTAGCTCCTAACAGGGTAGAAACATGTTTATGTTACTAACTCCTAACAGGGTAGAAACATGTTTATGTTACTAGCTCCTAACAGGGTAGAACCATGTTTATGTTACTAGCTCCTAACAGGGTAGAAACATGTTTATGTTACTAGCTCCTAGAAACATGTTTATGTTACTAACTCCTAGAAACATGTTTATGTTACTAGCTCCTAGAAACATGTTTATGTTACTAACTCCTAGAAACATGTTTATGTTACTAACTCCTAACAGGGTAGAAACATGTTTATGTTACTAACTCCTAGAAACATGTTTATGTTACTAACTCCTAACAGGGTAGAAACATGTTTATGTTACTAACTCCTAACAGGGTAGAAACATGTTTATGTTACTAACTCCTAACATAGTAGAAACATGTTTATGTTACTAACTCCTAACAGGGTAGAAACATGTTTATGTTACTAACTCCTAACAGGGTAGAAACATGTTTATGTTACTAACTCCTAGAAACATGTTTATGTTACTAACTCCTAACAGAGTAGAAACATGTTTATGTTACTAACTCCTAACAAGGTAGAAACATGTTTATGTTACTAACTCCTAACAGAGTAGAAACATGTTTATGTTACTAGCTCCTAACAGGGTAGAAACATGTTTATGTTACTAACTCCTAACAGGGTAGAAACATGTTTATGTTACTAACTCCTAGAAACATGTTTATGTTCCTAGCTCCTAACAGGGTAGAAACATGTTTATGTTACTAACTCCTAACAGGGTAGAAACATGTTTATGTTACTAACTCCTAGAAACATGTTTATGTTACTAACTCCTAGAAACATGTTTATGTTACTAACTCCTAGAAACATGTTTATGTTACTAGCTCCTAACAGGGTAGAAACATGTTTATGTTACTAACTCCTAGAAACATGTTTATGTTACTAACTCCTAGAAACATGTTTATGTTACTAACTCCTAACAGGGTAGAAACATGTTTATGTTATTAACTCCTAGAAACATGTTTATGTTACTAACTCCTAGAAAGATGTTAATGTTACTAACTCCTAACAGAGTAGAAACATGTTTATGTTACTAACTCCTAACAGGGTAGAAACATGTTTATGTTACTAACTCCTAGAAACATGTTTATGTTACTAACTCCTAACAGGGTAGAAACATGTTTATGTTACTAACTCCTAGAAACATGTTTATGTTACTAGCTCCTAACAGGGTAGAAACATGTTTATGTTACTAACTCCTAACAGGGTAGAAACATGTTTATGTTACTAACTCCTAACAGGGTAGAACATGTTTATGTTACTAACTCCTAACAGGGTAGAAACATGTTAATGTTACTAGCTCCTAACAGGGTAGAAACATGTTTATGTTACTAACTCCTAACAGGGTAGAAACATGTTTATGTTACTAACTCCTAGAAACATGTTTATGTTACTAACTCCTAGAAACATGTTTATGTTACTAACTCCTAGAAACATGTTTATGTTACTAACTCCTAACAGGGTAGAAACATGTTTATGTTACTAGCTCCTAACAGGGTAGAAACATGTTTATGTTACTAACTCCTAACAGGGTAGAAACATGTTTATGTTACTAACTCCTAGAAACATGTTTATGTTACTAACTCCTAGAAACATGTTTATGTTACTAACTCCTAACAGGGTAGAAACATGTTTATGTTACTAGCTCCTAGAAACATGTTTATGTTACTAACTCCTAGAAACATGTTTATGTTACTAACTCCTAACAGGGTAGAAACATGTTTATGTTACTAACTCCAAACAGGGTAGAAACATGTTTATGTTACTAACTCCTAACAGGGTAGAAACATGTTTATGTTACTAGCTCCTAACAGGGTAGAAACATGTTTATGTTACTAACTCCTAACAGGGTAGAAACATGTTTATGTTACTAACTCCTAACAGGGTAGAAACATGTTTATGTTACTAACTCCTAACAGGGTAGAAACATGTTTATGTTACTAGCTCCTAACAGGGTAGAAACATGTTTATGTTACTAACTCCTAACAGGGTAGAAACATGTTTATGTTACTAGCTCCTAACAGGGTAGAAACATGTTTATGTTACTAACTCCTAACAGGGTAGAAACATGTTTATGTTACTAACTCCTAACAGGGTAGAAACATGTTTATGTTACTAACTCCTAGAAACATGTTTATGTTACTAACTCCTAGAAACATGTTTATGTTACTAACTCCTAACAGGGTAGGAACATGTTTATGTTACTAACTCCTAACAGGGTAGAAACATGTTTATGTTACTAACTCCTAGAAACATGTTTATGTTACTAGCTCCTAACAGGGTAGAAACATGTTTATGTTACTAACTCCTGACAGGGTAGAAACATGTTTATGCTACTAACTCCTAACAGGGTAGAAACATGTTTATGTTACTAGCTCCTAACAGGGTAGAAACATGTTTATGTTACTAACTCCTAGAAACATGTTTATGTTACTAGCTCCTAACAGGGTAGACACATGTTTATGTTACTAGCTCCTAAAAGGGTAGACACATGTTTATGTTACTAGCTCCTAACAGGGTAGACACATGTTTATGTTACTAGCTCCTAACAGGGTAGAACCATGTTTATGTTACTAACTCCTAACAGGGTAGAAACATGTTTATGTTACTAACTCCTAACAGGGTAGAAACATGTTTATGTTACTAGCTCCTAACAGGGTAGAAACATGTTTATGTTACTAGCTCCTAACAGGGTAGAAACATGTTTATGTTACTAACTCCTAGAAACATGTTTATGTTACTAGCTCCTAGAAACATGTTTATGTTACTAGCTCCTAGAAACATGTTTATGTTACTAGCTCCTAACAGGGTAGAAACATGTTTATGTTACTAGCTCCTAACAGGGTAGAAACATGTTTATGTTACTAACTCCTAACAGGGTAGAAACATGTTTATGTTACTAACTCCTAACAGGGTAGAAACATGTTTATGTTACTAACTCCTAGAAACATGTTTATGTTACTAACTCCTAGAAACATGTTTATGTTACTAGCTCCTAACAGGGTAGAAACATGTTTATGTTACTAACTCCTAACAGGGTAGAAACATGTTTATGTTACTAACTCCTAGAAACATGTTTATGTTACTAACTCCTAGAAACATGTTTATGTTACTAGCTCCTAACAGGGTAGAAACATGTTTATGTTACTAACTCCTAACAGAGTAGAAACATGTTTATGTTACTAACTCCTAACAGGGTAGAAACATGTTTATGTTACTAACTCCTAACAGGGTAGAAACATGTTTATGTTACTAACTCCTAGAAACATGTTTATGTTACTAACTCCTAACAGGGTAGAAACATGTTTATGTTACTAACTCCTAGAAACATGTTTATGTTACTAACTCCTAACAGGGTAGAAACATGTTTATGTTACTAACTCCTAGAAACATGTTTATGTTACTAGCTCCTAGAAACATGTTTATGTTACTAACTCCTAGAAACATGTTTATGTTACTAGCTCCTAACAGGGTAGAAACATGTTTATGTTACTAACTCCTGACAGGGTAGAAACATGTTTATGTTACTAGCTCCTAACAGGGTAGAAACATGTTTATGTTACTAGCTCCTAACAGGGTAGAAACATGTTTATGTTACTAACTCCTAGAAACATGTTTATGTTACTAGCTCCTAACAGGGTAGAAACATGTTTATGTTACTAACTCCTAGAAACATGTTTATGTTACTAGCTCCTAACAGGGTAGAAACATGTTTATGTTACTAACTCCTAGAAACATGTTTATGTTACTAACTCCTAGAAACATGTTTATGTTACTAACTCCTAACAGGGTAGAAACATGTTTATGTTACTAACTCCTAACAGAGTAGAAACATGTTTATGTTACTAACTCCTAACAGGGTAGAAACATGTTTATGTTACTAACTCCTAGAAACATGTTTATGTTACTAACTCCTAGAAACATGTTTATGTTACTAACTCCTAACAGGGTAGAAACATGTTTATGTTACTAACTCCTAACATGGTAGAAACATGTTTATGTTACTAACTCCTAACAGGGTAGAAACATGTTTATGTTACTAACTCCTAACAGGGTAGAAACATGTTTATGTTACTAACTCCTAACATGGTAGAAACATGTTTATGTTACTAACTCCTAGAAACATGTTGATGTTACTAACTCCTAACAGGGTAGAAACATGTTTATGTTACTAACTCCTAACAGAGTAGAAACATGTTTATGTTACTAACTCCTAACAGGGTAGAAACATGTTAATGTTACTAACTCCTAACATGGTAGAAACATGTTTATGTTACTAACTCCTAACAGGGTAGAAACATGTTTATGTTACTAACTCCTAGAAACATGTTTATGTTACTAACTCCTAGAAACATGTTTCTGTTACTAACTCCTAACAGGGTAGAAACATGTTTATGTTACTAACTCCTAACAGGGTAGAAACATGTTTATGTTACTAGCTCCTAACAGGGTAGAAACATGTTTATGTTACTAACTCCTAACATGGTAGAAACATGTTTATGTTACTAACTCCTAACATGGTAGAAACATGTTTATGTTACTAACTCCTAACATGGTAGAAACATGTTTATGTTACTAACTCCTAGAAACATGTTGATGTTACTAACTCCTAACAGAGTAGAAACATGTTTATGTTACTAACTCCTAACAGGGTAGAAACATGTTAATGTTACTAACTCCTAACAGGGTAGAAACATGTTTATGTTACTAGCTCCTAGAAACATGTTTATGTTACCAGCTCCTAACAGGGTAGAAACATGTTTATGTTACTAACTCCTAACAGAGTAGAAACATGTTTATGTTACTAGCTCCTAGAAACATGTTTATGTTACCAGCTCCTAACAGGGTAGAAACATGTTTATGTTACTAACTCCTAACAGAGTAGAAACATGTTTATGTTACTAACTCCTAGAAACATGTTTATGTTACTAGCTCCTAACAGGCTAGAAACATGTTTATGTTACTAACTCCTAGAAACATGTTTATGTTACTAGCTCCTAGAAACATGTTTATGTTACTAACTCCTAACAGGGTAGAAACATGTTTATGTTACTAACTCCTAACAGGGTAGAAACATGTTTATGTTACTAACTCCTAACAGGGTAGAAACATGTTTATGTTACTAACTCCTAGAAACATGTTTATGTTACTAACTCCTAACTCCTAGAAACATGTTAATGTTACTAGCTCCTAACAGGGTAGAAACATGTTTATGTACTAACTCCTAACAGGGTAGAAACATGTTTATGTTACTAGCTCCTAACAGGGTAGAAACATGTTTATGTTACTAACTCCTAGAAACATGTTTATGTTACTAGCTCCTAACAGGGTAGAAACATGTTTATGTTACTAACTCCTAACAGGGTAGAAACATGTTTATGTTACTAGCTCCTAACAGGGTAGAAACATGTTTATGTTACTAACTCCTAACAGAGTAGAAACATGTTTATGTTACTAACTCCTAGAAACATGTTTATGTTACTAACTCCTAACAGGGTAGAAACATGTTTATGTTACTAACTCCTAACAGGGTAGAAACATGTTTATGTTACTAACTCCTAGAAACATGTTTATGTTACTAACTCCTAACAGGGTAGAAACATGTTTATGTTACTAACTCCTAACAGAGTAGAAACATGTTTATGTTACTAACTCCTAGAAACATGTTTATGTTACTAACTCCTAGAAACATGTTTATGTTACTAACTCCTAACAGGGTAGAAACATGTTTATGTTACTAACTCCTAACATGGTAGAAACATGTTTATGTTACTAGCTCCTAACAGGGTAGAAACATGTTTATGTTACTAACTCCTAGAAACATGTTTATGTTACTAGCTCCTAACAGGGTAGAAACATGTTTATGTTACTAACTCCTAACAGGGTAGAAACATGTTTATGTTACTAGCTCCTAACAGGGTAGAAACATGTTTATGTTACTAACTCCTAACAGGGTAGAAACATGTTTATGTTACTAGCTAGTAACAGGGTAGAAACATGTTTATGTTACTAGCTCCTAACAGGGTAGAAACATGTTTATGTTACTAACTCCTAGAAACATGTTTATGTTACTAACTCCTAACAGGGTAGAAACATGTTTATGTTACTAACTCCTAGAAACATGTTTATGTTACTAGCTCCTAGAAACATGTTTATGTTACTAACTCCTAACAGGGTAGAAACATGTTTATGTTACTAGCTCCTAACAGGGTAGAAACATGTTTATGTTACTAGCTCCTAACAGGGTAGAAACATGTTTATGTTACTAACTCCTAGAAACATGTTTATGTTACTAACTCCTAGAAACATGTTTATGTTACTAACTCCTAGAAACATGTTTATGTTACTAGCTCCTAACATGGTAGAAACATGTTTATGTTACTAGCTCCTAACAGGGTAGAAACATGTTTATGTTACTAGCTCCTAACAGGGTAGAAACATGTTTATGTTACTAGCTCCTAACAGGGTAGAAACATGTTTATGTTACTAGCTCCTAGAAACATGTTTATGTTACTAACTCCTAGAAACATGTTTATGTTACTAACTCCTAGAAACATGTTTATGTTACTAGCTCCTAACAGGGTAGAAACATGTTTATGTTACTAACTCCTAGAAACATGTTTATGTTACTAGCTCCTAACAGGGTAGAAACATGTTTATGTTACTAACTCCTAGAAACATGTTTATGTTACTAACTCCTAGAAACATGTTTATGTTACTAACTCCTAACAGGGTAGAAACATGTTTATGTTACTAACTCCTAACAGAGTAGAAACATGTTTATGTTACTAACTCCTAACAGGGTAGAAACATGTTTATGTTACTAGCTCCTAACAGGGTAGAAACATGTTTATGTTATTAACTCCTAGAAACATGTTTATGTTATTAACTCCTAGAAACATGTTTATGTTACTAACTCCTAGAAACATGTTAATGTTACTAACTCCTAACAGAGTAGAAACATGTTTATGTTACTAACTCCTAACAGGGTAGAAACATGTTTATGTTACTAACTCCTAGAAACATGTTTATGTTACTAACTCCTAACAGGGTAGAAACATGTTTATGTTACTAACTCCTAGAAACATGTTTATGTTACTAACTCCTAGAAACATGTTTATGTTACTAACTCCTAGAAACATGTTTATGTTACTAGCTCCTAGAAACATGTTTATGTTACTAGCTCCTAACAGGGTAGAAACATGTTTATGTTACTAACTCCTAACAGGGTAGAAACATGTTTATGTTACTAACTCCTAACAGGGTAGAACATGTTTATGTTACTAACTCCTAACAGGGTAGAAACATGTTAATGTTACTAGCTCCTAACAGGGTAGAAACATGTTTATGTTACTAACTCCTAACAGGGTAGAAACATGTTTATGTTACTAACTCCTAGAAACATGTTTATGTTACTAACTCCTAGAAACATGTTTATGTTACTAACTCCTAGAAACATGTTTATGTTACTAACTCCTAACAGGGTAGAAACATGTTTATGTTACTAGCTCCTAACAGGGTAGAAACATGTTTATGTTACTAACTCCTAACAGGGTAGAAACATGTTTATGTTACTAACTCCTAGAAACATGTTTATGTTACTAACTCCTAGAAACATGTTTATGTTACTAACTCCTAACAGGGAAGAAACATGTTTATGTTACTAGCTCCTAGAAACATGTTTATGTTACTAACTCCTAGAAACATGTTTATGTTACTAACTCCTAACAGGGTAGAAACATGTTTATGTTACTGACTCCTAGAAACATGTTTATGTTACTAACTCCTAGAAACATGTTTATGTTACTAGCTCCTAACAGGGTAGAAACATGTTTATGTTACTAACTCCTAACAGGGTAGAAACATGTTTATGTTACTAACTCCTAACAGGGTAGAAACATGTTTATGTTACTAGCTCCTAACAGGGTAGAAACATGTTTATGTTACTAACTCCTAACAGGGTAGAAACATGTTTATGTTACTAACTCCTAACAGGGTAGAAACATGTTTATGTTACTAACTCCTAACAGGGTAGAAACATGTTTATGTTACTAACTCCTAACAGGGTAGAAACATGTTTATGTTACTAACTCCTAACAGGGTAGAAACATGTTTATGTTACTAGCCCCTAACAGGGTAGAAACATGTTTATGTTACTAACTCCTGACAGGGTAGACACATGTTTATGTTACTAACTCCTAACAGGGTAGAAACATGTTTATGTTACTAACTCCTAGAAACATGTTTATGTTACTAACTCCTAACAGGGTAGAAACATGTTTATGTTACTAGCTCCTAACAGGGTAGAAACATGTTTATGGTACTAGCCCCTAACAGGGTAGAAACATGTTTATGTTACTAACTCCTAACAGGGTAGAAACATGTTTATGTTACTAACTCCTAGAAACATGTTTATGTTACTAACTCCTAGAAACATGTTTATGTTACTAACTCCTAACAGGGTAGAAACATGTTTATGTTACTAGCTCCTAGAAACATGTTTATGTTACTAACTCCTAGAAACATGTTTATGTTACTAACTCCTAACAGGGTAGAAACATGTTTATGTTACTGACTCCTAGAAACATGTTTATGTTACTAACTCCTAGAAACATGTTTATGTTACTAGCTCCTAACAGGGTAGAAACATGTTTATGTTACTAACTCCTAACAGGGTAGAAACATGTTTATGTTACTAACTCCTAACAGGGTAGAAACATGTTTATGTTACTAGCTCCTAACAGGGTAGAAACATGTTTATGTTACTAACTCCTAACAGGGTAGAAACATGTTTATGTTACTAACTCCTAACAGGGTAGAAACATGTTTATGTTACTAACTCCTAACAGGGTAGAAACATGTTTATGTTACTAACTCCTAACAGGGTAGAAACATGTTTATGTTACTAGCTCCTAACAGGGTAGAAACATGTTTATGTTACTAGCTCCTAGAAACATGTTTATGTTACCAGCTCCTAGAAACATGTTTATGTTACTAACTCCTAACAGGGTAGAAACATGTTTATGTTACTAGCTCCTAACAGGGTAGAAACATGTTTATGTTACTAACTCCTAACAGGGTAGAAACATGTTTATGTTACTAACTCCTAGAAACATGTTTATGTTACTAGCTCCTAACAGGGTAGAAACATGTTTATGTTACTAACTCCTAACAGGGTAGAAACATGTTTATGTTACTAACTCCTAGAAACATGTTTATGTTACTAACTCCTAGAAACATGTTTATGTTACTAGCTCCTAACATGGTAGAAACATGTTTATGTTACTAACTCCTAACAGGGTAGAAACATGTTTATGTTACTAGCTCCTAGAAACATGTTTATGTTACTAGCTCCTAGAAACATGTTTATGTTACTAACTCCTAACAGGGTAGAAACATGTTTATGTTACTAGCTCCTAACAGGGTAGAAACATGTTTATGTTACTAGCTCCTAGAAACATGTTTATGTTACTAACTCCTAGAAACATGTTTATGTTACTAACTCCTAGAAACATGTTAATGTTACTAACTCCTAACAGGGTAGAAACATGTTTATGTTACTAACTCCTAACAGGGTAGAAACATGTTTATGTTACTAGCTCCTAGAAACATGTTTATGTTACTAACTCCTAACAGGGTAGAAACATGTTTATGTTACTAGCTCCTAACAGGGTAGAAACATGTTTATGTTACTAACTCCTAACAGGGTAGAAACATGTTTATGTTACTAGCTCCTAACAGGGTAGAACCATGTTTATGTTACTAGCTCCTAACAGGGTAGAAACATGTTTATGTTACTAGCTCCTAGAAACATGTTTATGTTACTAACTCCTAGAAACATGTTTATGTTACTAGCTCCTAGAAACATGTTTATGTTACTAACTCCTAGAAACATGTTTATGTTACTAACTCCTAGAAACATCTTTATGTTACTAACTCCTAGAAACATGTTTATGTTACTAACTCCTAACAGGGTAGAAACATGTTTATGTTACTAACTCCTAGAAACATGTTTATGTTACTAACTCCTAACAGAGTAGAAACATGTTTATGTTACTAAGTCCTAACAGGGTAGAAACATGTTTATGTTACTAACTCCTAGAAACATGTTTATGTTACTAACTCCTAACAGGGTAGAAACATGTTTATGCTACTAACTCCTAACAGGGTAGAAACATGTTTATGTTACTAACTCCTAACATAGTAGAAACATGTTTATGTTACTAACTCCTAACAGGGTAGAAACATGTTTATGTTACTAACTCCTAACAGGGTAGAAACATGTTTATGTTACTAACTCCTAGAAACATGTTTATGTTACTAACTCCTAACAGAGTAGAAACATGTTTATGTTACTAACTCCTAACAAGGTAGAAACATGTTTATGTTACTAACTCCTAACAGAGTAGAAACATGTTTATGTTACTAGCTCCTAACAGGGTAGAAACATGTTTATGTTACTAACTCCTAACAGGGTAGAAACATGTTTATGTTACTAACTCCTAGAAACATGTTTATGTTACTAGCTCCTAACAGGGTAGAAACATGTTTATGTTACTAACTCCTAGAAACATGTTTATGTTACTAACTCCTAGAAACATGTTTATGTTACTAACTCCTAACAGGGTAGAAACATGTTTATGTTATTAACTCCTAGAAACATGTTTATGTTACTAACTCCTAGAAACATGTTAATGTTACTAACTCCTAACAGGGTAGAAACATGTTTATGTTACTAACTCCTAACAGGGTAGAAACATGTTTATGTTACTAACTCCTAGAAACATGTTTATGTTACTAACTCCTAACAGGGTAGAAACATGTTTATGTTACTAACTCCTAACAGGGTAGAAACATGTTTATGTTACTAACTCCTAGAAACATGTTTATGTTACTAACTCCTAACAGGGTAGAAACATGTTTATGTTACTAACTCCTAGAAACATGTTTATGTTACTAGCTCCTAACAGGGTAGAAACATGTTTATGTTACTAACTCCTAACAGGGTAGAAACATGTTTATGTTACTAACTCCTAACAGGGTAGAACATGTTTATGTTACTAACTCCTAACAGGGTAGAAACATGTTTATGTTACTAACTCCTAGAAACATGTTTATGTTACTAACTCCTAGAAACATGTTTATGTTACTAACTCCTAGAAACATGTTTATGTTACTAGCTCCTAACAGGGTAGAAACATGTTAATGTTACTAGCTCCTAACAGAGTAGAAACATGTTTATGTTACTAACTCCTAACAGGGTAGAAACATGTTTATGTTACTAACTCCTAGAAACATGTTTATGTTACTAACTCCTAGAAACATGTTTATGTTACTAACTCCTAGAAACATGTTTATGTTACTAACTCCTAACAGGGTAGAAACATGTTTATGTTACTAGCTCCTAGAAACATGTTTATGTTACTAACTCCTAGAAACATGTTTATGTTACTAACTCCTAACAGGGTAGAAACATGTTTATGTTACTGACTCCTAGAAACATGTTTATGTTACTAACTCCTAGAAACATGTTTATGTTACTAGCTCCTAACAGGGTAGAAACATGTTTATGTTACTAACTCCAAACAGGGTAGAAACATGTTTATGTTACTAACTCCTAACAGGGTAGAAACATGTTTATGTTACTAGCTCCTAACAGGGTAGAAACATGTTTATGTTACTAACTCCTAACAGGGTAGAAACATGTTTATGTTACTAACTCCTAACAGGGTAGAAACATGTTTATGTTACTAACTCCTAACAGGGTAGAAACATGTTTATGTTACTAGCTCCTAACAGGGTAGAAACATGTTTATGTTACTAACTCCTAACAGGGTAGAAACATGTTTATGTTACTAGCTCCTAACAGGGTAGAAACATGTTTATGTTACTAACTCCTAACAGGGTAGAAACATGTTTATGTTACTAACTCCTAACAGGGTAGAAACATGTTTATGTTACTAACTCCTAGAAACATGTTTATGTTACTAACTCCTAGAAACATGTTTATGTTACTAACTCCTAACAGGGTAGGAACATGTTTATGTTACTAACTCCTAACAGGGTAGAAACATGTTTATGTTACTAACTCCTAGAAACATGTTTATGTTACTAGCTCCTAACAGGGTAGAAACATGTTTATGTTACTAACTCCTGACAGGGTAGAAACATGTTTATGCTACTAACTCCTAACAGGGTAGAAACATGTTTATGTTACTAGCTCCTAACAGGGTAGAAACATGTTTATGTTACTAACTCCTAGAAACATGTTTATGTTACTAGCTCCTAACAGGGTAGACACATGTTTATGTTACTAACTCCTAACAGGGTAGAAACATGTTTATGTTACTAACTCCTAGAAACATGTTTATGTTACTAACTCCTAACAGGGTAGAAACATGTTTATGTTACTAACTCCTAGAAACATGTTTATGTTACTAGCTCCTAACAGGGTAGAAACATGTTTATGTTACTAGCTCCTAACAGGGTAGACACATGTTTATGTTACTAGCTCCTAACAGGGTAGAACCATGTTTATGTTACTAACTCCTAACAGGGTAGAAACATGTTTATGTTACTAACTCCTAACAGGGTAGAAACATGTTTATGTTACTAACTCCTAACAGGGTAGGAACATGTTTATGTTACTAACTCCTAGAAACATGTTTATGTTACTAACTCCTAGAAACATGTTTATGTTACTAGCTCCTAACAGGGTAGAAACATGTTTATGTTACTAACTCCTAACAGGGTAGAAACATGTTTATGTTACTAACTCCTAGAAACATGTTTATGTTACTAACTCCTAGAAACATGTTTATGTTACTAGCTCCTAACAGGGTAGAAACATGTTTATGTTACTAACTCCTAACAGAGTAGAAACATGTTTATGTTACTAACTCCTAACAGGGTAGAAACATGTTTATGTTACTAACTCCTAGAAACATGTTTATGTTACTAACTCCTAACAGGGTAGAAACATGTTTATGTTACTAACTCCTAGAAACATGTTTATGTTACTAGCTCCTAGAAACATGTTTATGTTACTAACTCCTAGAAACATGTTTATGTTACTAGCTCCTAACAGGGTAGAAACATGTTTATGTTACTAACTCCTGACAGGGTAGAAACATGTTTATGTTACTAGCTCCTAACAGGGTAGAAACATGTTTATGTTACTAGCTCCTAACAGGGTAGAAACATGTTTATGTTACTAACTCCTAGAAACATGTTTATGTTACTAGCTCCTAACAGGGTAGAAACATGTTTATGTTACTAACTCCTAGAAACATGTTTATGTTACTAGCTCCTAACAGGGTAGAAACATGTTTATGTTACTAACTCCTAGAAACATGTTTATGTTACTAACTCCTAGAAACATGTTTATGTTACTAACTCCTAACAGGGTAGAAACATGTTTATGTTACTAACTCCTAACAGAGTAGAAACATGTTTATGTTACTAACTCCTAACAGGGTAGAAACATGTTTATGTTACTAACTCCTAGAAACATGTTTATGTTACTAACTCCTAGAAACATGTTTATGTTACTAACTCCTAACAGGGTAGAAACATGTTTATGTTACTAACTCCTAACATGGTAGAAACATGTTTATGTTACTAACTCCTAACAGGGTAGAAACATGTTTATGTTACTAACTCCTAACATGGTAGAAACATGTTTATGTTACTAACTCCTAGAAACATGTTGATGTTACTAACTCCTAACAGGGTAGAAACATGTTTATGTTACTAACTCCTAACAGAGTAGAAACATGTTTATGTTACTAACTCCTAGAAACATGTTTATGTTACTAACTCCTAACAGGGTAGAAACATGTTTATGTTACTAACTCCTAGAAACATGTTTATGTTACTAGCTCCTAGAAACATGTTTATGTTACTAACTCCTAGAAACATGTTTATGTTACTAGCTCCTAACAGGGTAGAAACATGTTTATGTTACTAACTCCTGACAGGGTAGAAACATGTTTATGTTACTAGCTCCTAACAGGGTAGAAACATGTTTATGTTACTAGCTCCTAACAGGGTAGAAACATGTTTATGTTACTAACTCCTAGAAACATGTTTATGTTACTAACTCCTAACAGGGTAGAAACATGTTTATGTTACTAACTCCTAGAAACATGTTTATGTTACTAGCTCCTAACAGGGTAGAAACATGTTTATGTTACTAACTCCTAACAGAGTAGAAACATGTTTATGTTACTAACTCCTAACAGGGTAGAAACATGTTTATGTTACTAACTCCTAGAAACATGTTTATGTTACTAACTCCTAGAAACATGTTTATGTTACTAACTCCTAACAGGGTAGAAACATGTTTATGTTACTAACTCCTAACATGGTAGAAACATGTTTATGTTACTAACTCCTAACAGGGTAGAAACATGTTTATGTTACTAACTCCTAACATGGTAGAAACATGTTTATGTTACTAACTCCTAGAAACATGTTGATGTTACTAACTCCTAACAGGGTAGAAACATGTTTATGTTACTAACTCCTAACAGAGTAGAAACATGTTTATGTTACTAACTCCTAACAGGGTAGAAACATGTTAATGTTACTAACTCCTAACATGGTAGAAACATGTTTATGTTACTAACTCCTAACAGGGTAGAAACATGTTTATGTTACTAACTCCTAACAGAGTAGAAACATGTTTATGTTACTAACTCCTAACAGGGTAGAAACATGTTAATGTTACTAACTCCTAACATGGTAGAAACATGTTTATGTTACTAACTCCTAACAGGGTAGAAACATGTTTATGTTACTAACTCCTAGAAACATGTTTATGTTACTAACTCCTAGAAACATGTTTCTGTTACTAACTCCTAACAGGGTAGAAACATATTTATGTTACTAACTCCTAACATGGTAGAAACATGTTTATGTTACTAACTCCTAACAGGGTAGAAACATGTTTATGTTACTAACTCCTAGAAACATGTTGATGTTACTAACTCCTAACAGAGTAGAAACATGTTTATGTTACTAACTCCTAACAGGGTAGAAACATGTTAATGTTACTAACTCCTAACAGGGTAGAAACATGTTTATGTTACTAGCTCCTAGAAACATGTTTAATGTTACCAGCTCCTAACAGGGTAGAAACATGTTTATGTTACTAACTCCTAACAGAGTAGAAACATGTTTATGTTACTAGCTCCTAGAAACATGTTTATGTTACTAACTCCTAGAAACATGTTTATGTTACTAACTCCTAACAGAGTAGAAACATGTTTATGTTACTAGCTCCTAGAAACATGTTTATGTTACCAGCTCCTAGAAACATGTTTATGTTACTAACTCCTAACAGGGTAGAAACATGTTTATGTTACTAACTCCTAACAGGGTAGAAACATGTTTATGTTACTAACTCCTAGAAACATGTTTATGTTACTAGCTCCTAACAGGGTAGAAACATGTTTATGTACTAACTCCTAACAGGGTAGAAACATGTTTATGTTACTAGCTCCTAACAGGGTAGAAACATGTTTATGTTACTAACTCCTAGAAACATGTTTATGTTACTAGCTCCTAACAGGGTAGAAACATGTTTATGTTACTAACTCCTAACAGGGTAGAAACATGTTTATGTTACTAGCTCCTAACAGGGTAGAAACATGTTTATGTTACTAACTCCTAACAGAGTAGAAACATGTTTATGTTACTAACTCCTAGAAACATGTTTATGTTACTAACTCCTAACAGGGTAGAAACATGTTTATGTTACTAACTCCTAACAGGGTAGAAACATGTTTATGTTACTAACTCCTAGAAACATGTTTATGTTACTAACTCCTAACAGGGTAGAAACATGTTTATGTTACTAACTCCTAACAGAGTAGAAACATGTTTATGTTACTAACTCCTAGAAACATGTTTATGTTACTAACTCCTAGAAACATGTTTATGTTACTAACTCCTAACAGGGTAGAAACATGTTTATGTTACTAACTCCTAACATGGTAGAAACATGTTTATGTTACTAGCTCCTAACAGGGTAGAAACATGTTTATGTTACTGACTCCTAGAAACATGTTTATGTTACTAACTCCTAACAGGGTAGAAACATGTTTATGTTACTAACTCCTAACAGGGTAGAAACATGTTTATGTTACTAGCTCCTAGAAACATGTTTATGTTACTAACTCCTAGAAACATGTTTATGTTACTAACTCCTAACAGGGTAGAAACATGTTTATGTTACTAACTCCTAACAGGGTAGAAACATGTTTATGTTACTAGCTCCTAACAGGGTAGAAACATGTTTATGTTACTAACTCCTAACAGGGTAGAAACATGTTTATGTTACTAGCTCCTAACAGGGTAGAAACATGTTTATGTTACTAACTCCTAACAGGGTAGAAACATGTTTATGTTACTAGCTCCTAACAGGGTAGAAACATGTTTATGTTACTAACTCCTAGAAACATGTTTATGTTACTAACTCCTAACAGGGTAGAAACATGTTTATGTTACTAACTCCTAGAAACATGTTTATGTTACTAGCTCCTAGAAACATGTTTATGTTACTAACTCCTAACAGGGTAGAAACATGTTTATGTTACTAACTCCTAGAAACATGTTTATGTTACTAACTCCTAGAAACATGTTTATGTTACTAGCTCCTAACATGGTAGAAACATGTTTATGTTACTAGCTCCTAACAGGGTAGAAACATGTTTATGTTACTAACTCCTAGAAACATGTTTATGTTACTAACTCCTAACAGGGTAGAAACATGTTTATGTTACTAGCTCCTAGAAACATGTTTATGTTACTAACTCCTAGAAACATGTTTATGTTACTAACTCCTAGAAACATGTTTATGTTACTAACTCCTAACAGGGTAGAAACATGTTTATGTTACTAACTCCTAGAAACATGTTTATGTTACTAACTCCTAACAGGGTAGAAACATGTTTATGTTACTAACTCCTAGAAACATGTTTATGTTACTAGCTCCTAACAGTGTTTAACGTCTCTATACACAGTGGGGTCCGCAATGACTGACAGCCTCGATAAAGATGAGCAACAATGACTTATTAAAACCAACCAATCAAACACTGAGCCATGCTATCTGCAAAACAAAAGGGGAAATCACATTACTCGCTTGTCAGAGCTAGACTCTGGTGTTTCTAAGATGCAGGGTAGAGTACCGGGTGGTAGTCGACTAGTAACAGTGACTAAGGTTCAGGGTAGAGTACCGGGTGGTAGTCGACTAGTAACAGTGACTAAGGTTCAGGGTAGAGTACCGGGTGATAGTCGACTAGTAACAGTGACTAAGGTTCAGGGTAGAGTACCGGGTGGTTGTCGACTAGTGACAGTGACTAAGGTTCAGGGTAGAGTACCGGGTGGTAGCCGGCTAGTAACAGTGACTAAGGTTCAGGGTAGAGTACCGGGTGGTAGTCGACTAGTAACAGTGACTAAGGTTCAGGGTAGAGTACCGGGTGGTAGTCGACTAGTAACAGTGACTAAGGTTCAGGGTAGAGTACCGGATGGTAGTCGACTAGTAACAGTGACTAAGGTTCAGGGTAGAGTACCGGGTGGTAGTCGACTAGTGACAGTGACTAAGGTTCAGGGTAGAGTACAGGGTGGTAGTCGACTAGTAACAGTGACTAAGGTTCAGGGTAGAGTACCGGGTGGTAGTCGACTAGTGATAGTGACTAAGGTTCAGGGTAGAGTACAGGGTGGTAGTCGACTAGTAACAGTGACTAAGGTTCAGGGTAGAGTACCGGGTGGTAGTCGACTAGTAACAGTGACTAAGGTTCAGGGTAGAGTACCGGGTGGTAGTCGACTAGTAACAGTGACTAAGGTTCAGGGTAGAGTACCGGGTGGTAGTCGACTAGTGATAGTGACTAAGGTTCAGGGTAGATTACCGGATGGTAGTCGACTAGTAACAGTGACTAAGGTTCAGGGTAGAGTACCGGGTGGTAGTCGACTAGTAACATTGACTAAGGTTCAGGGTAGAGTACCGGGTGGTAGTCGACTAGTAACATTGACTAAGGTTCAGGGTAGAGTACCGGGTGGTAGTCGAATAGTAACAGTGACTAAGGTTCAGGGTAGAGTACCGGGTGGTAGTCGACTAGTAACAGTGACTAAGGTTCAGGGTAGAGTACCGGGTGGTAGTCGACTAGTGATAGTGACTAAGGTTCAGGGTAGATTACCGGGTGGTAGTCGACTAGTAACAGTGACTAAGGTTCAGGGTAGAGTACCGGGTGGTAGTCGACTAGTAACATTGACTAAGGTTCAGGGTAGAGTACCGGGTGGTAGTCGACTAGTAACATTGACTAAGGTTCAGGGTAGAGTACCGGGTGGTAGTCGAATAGTAACAGTGACTAAGGTTCAGGGTAGAGTACCGGGTGGTAGCCGGCTAGTAACAGTGACTAAGGTTCAGGGTAGAGTACCGGGTGGTAGTCGACTAGTAACAGTGACTAAGGTTCAGGGTAGAGTACCGGGTGGTAGTCGACTAGTAACAGTGACTAAGGTTCAGGGTAGAGTACTGGGTGGTAGTCAACTAGTAACAGTGACTAAGGTTCAGGGTAGAGTACCGGGTGGTAGTCGACTAGTGACAGTGACTAAGGTTCAGGGTAGAGTACCGGGTGGTAGTCGACTAGTAACAGTGACTAAGGTTCAGGGTAGAGGTTGGCTAGTGGTGATTGTTTATCGGTCTGATGGTCTGGAGATAGAAGCTGTTTACCAGTCTGATTGGTCTGGAGATAGAAGCTGTTTATCAGTCTGATGGCCTGGAGATAGAAGCTGTTTACCAGTCTGATTGGTCTGGAGATAGAAGCTGTTTATCAGTCTGATTGGTCTGGAGATAGAAGCTGTTTACCAGTCTGATTGGTCTGGAGATAGAAGCTGTTTATCAGTCTGATGGTCTGGAGATAGAAGCTGTTTATCAGTCTGATTGGTCTGGAGATAGAAGCTGTTTACCAGTCTGATTGGTCTGGAGATAGAAGCTGTTTATCAGTCTGATGGTCTGGAGATAGAAGCTGTTTATCAGTCTGATGGTCTGGAGATAGAAGCTGTTTATCAGTCTGATGGTCTGGAGATAGAAGCTGTTTATCAGTCTGAATGTCTGGAGATAGAAGCTGTTTACCAGTCTGATTGGTCTGGAGATAGAAGCTGTTATCAGTCTGATGGTCTGGAGATAGAAGCTGTTTATCAGTCTGATGGTCTGGAGATAGAAGCTGTTTATCAGTCTGATGGTCTGGAGATAGAAGCTGTTTATCAGTCTGATGGTCTGGAGATAGAAGCTGTTTATCAGTCTGATGGTCTGGAGATAGAAGCTGTTTACCAGTCTGATTGGTCTGGAGATAGAAGCTGTTTATCAGTCTGATGGTCTGGAGATAGAAGCTGTTTACCAGTCTGATTGGTCTGGAGATAGAAGCTGTTATCAGTCTGATGGTCTGGAGATAGAAGCTGTTTATCAGTCTGATGGTCTGGAGATAGAAGCTGTTTATCAGTCTGATGGTCTGGAGATAGAAGCTGTTTATCAGTCTGATGGTCTGGAGATAGAAGCTGTTTATCAGTCTGATTGGTCTGGAGATAGAAGCTGCTTATCAGTCTGATGGTCTGGAGATAGAAGCTGTTGAACAGTCTGTCGGTCCCAGCTCTGATGCACCTGTACTGTCTTCACCTGCTAGATGGTAGCGGGGTGAACAGGCCGTGGCTCGGATGACTGAGGTCCTTGATGATCTTCTTGGCCTTCCTTTGACACCCAGATGCTGTAGATGTCCCGGAGGGCAGGCAGTGTGCCCCCGGTGTTGGGCTGATCGCACCACCCTCTGGAGAGCCCTGCGGTTGCAGGCGGTGCAGTTGCCGTACCAGGCGGTGACAGCGCCTGACAGGATGGGCATGTGGAGACCATGGAGAAGAACAGTCCTCATAATAAAGGAAATAAAAAGAAAGGAAATCTTATAGCAAGAGCTTCCTTTATGTGATATATAAAGAGCTTCCTTTGTGATATATAAAGAGCTTCCTTTATGTGATCTATAAAGAGCTTCCTTTATGTTGTTGATAAAGAGCTTCCTTTATGTGATCGATAAAGAGCTTCCTTTATGTGATCGATAAAGAGCTTCCTTTATGTTGTCGATAAAGAGCTTCCTTTATGTTGTTGATAAAAAGCTTCCTTTATGTGATCGATAAAGAGCTTCCTTTATGTGATCTATAAAGAGCTTCCTTTATGTGATATATAAAGAGCTTCCTTTATGTTGTTGATAAAGAGCTTCCTTTATGTGATCGATAAAGAGCTTCCTTTATGTGATCTATAAAGAGCTTCCTTTATGTGATCTATAAAGAGCTTCCTTTATGTGGTATATAAAGAGCTTCCTTTATGTGATATTTAAAGAGCTTCCTTCATGTGATCTATAAAGAGCTTCCTTTGTGTGATATTTAAAGAGCTTCCTTTATGTGGATCTATAAAGAGCTTCCTTTATGTGGTATATAAAGAGCTTACCTTATGTGATATATAAAGAGCTTCCTTTATGTGATATTTAAAGAGCTTCCTTCATGTGATCTATAAAGAGCTTCCTTCATGTGATCTATAAAGAGCTTCCTTGATGTGATATATAAAGAGCTTCCTTGATGTGATATATAAAGAGCTTCCTTTATGTTGTTGATAAAGAGCGGCCTTTATGTGATATATAAAGAGCTTCCTTTATGTGATATTTAAAGAGCTTCCTTTATGTTGTTGATAAAGAGCTTCCTTCATGTGATCAGTATAACACTGAACAGAGGAGAGG
>NC_074671.1:67790977-67833477 GCF_029448725.1 Salvelinus fontinalis | reverse complement strand
CAGAGATGGGACGGGCTGTAACCAGAGTGGGTCAGGACTGACTACAGAGATGACAGGCTGTAACCAGAGTGGGTCAGGACTGACTACAGAGATGGGACGGGCTGTAACCAGAGTGGGTCAGGACTGACTACAGAGATGGGACGGGCTGTAACCAGAGTGGGTCAGGACTGACTACAGAGATGGGACGGGCTGTAACCAGAGTGGGTCAGGACTGACTACAGAGATGGGACGGGCTGTAACCAGAGTGGGTCAGGACTGACTACAGAGATGGGACGGGCTGTTACCAGAGTGGGTCAGGACTGACTACAGAGATGGGACAGGTTGTAACCAGAGTGGGTCAGGACTGACTACAGAGATGGGACGGGCTGTAACCAGAGTGGGTCAGGACTGACTACAGAGATGGGACGGGCTGTAACCAGAGTGGGTCAGGACTGACTACAGAGATGGGACGGGCTGTAACCAGAGTGGGTCAGGACTGACTACAGAGATGGGACGGGCTGTAACCAGAGTGGGTCAGGACTGACTACAGAGATGGGACGTAGCCGTCCATTCCACAGGGCTCCATCTAGTGGCAGAAGAAGAGACTGTTAGAAAATAATGAAAATGCATTGAACCAGTCGAGATACGACCAATAGGAGCCAGCAACACAGTTCATTGAACCAGTCGAGATACGACCAATTGGAGACAGCAACACAGTTCATTGAACCAGTCTAGATACGACCAATTGGAGACAGCATCACAGTTCATTGAACCAGTCGAGATACGACCAATAGGAGACAGCATCACAGTTCATTGAACCAGTCTAGATACGACCAATAGGAGACAGCAACACAGATCATTGAACCAGTCGAGAAACGACCAATAGGAGACAGCAACACAGATCATTGAACCAGTCGAGATACGTCCAATAGGAGACAGCAACACAGTCCATTGAACCAGTCGAGATACGACCAATAGGAGACAGCAACACAGATCATTGAACCAGTCTAGATACGACCAATAGGAGAGAGCAACACAGATCATTGAACCAGTCTAGATACGTCCAATAGGAGACAGCAACACAGATCATTGAACCAGTCGAGATACGACCAATAGGAGACAGCAACACAGTTCATTGAACCAGTCTAGATACGACCAATAGGAGACAGCAACACAGTTCATTGAACCAGTCTAGATACGTCCAATAGGAGACAGAAACACAGTTCATTGAACCAGTCTAGATACGACCAATAGGAGACAGCAACACAGTCCATTGAACCAGTCGAGATACGACCAATAGGAGACAGCAACACAGTCCATTGAACCAGTCTAGATACGTCCAATAGGAGACAGCAACACAGTCCATTGAACCAGTCGAGATACGACCAATAGGAGACAGCAACACAGTTCATTGAACCAGTCGAGATACGTCCAATAGGAGACGGCAACACAGTTTATTGAACCAGTCTAGATACGACCAATAGGAGACAGCAACACAGTCCATTGAACCAGTCTAGATACGACCAATAGGAGACAGCAACACAGTTCATTGAACCAGTCTAGATACGACCAATAGGAGACAGCAACACAGTTCATTGAACCAGTCGAGATACGACCAATAGGAGACAGCAACACAGTTCATTGAACCAGTCTAGATACGTCCAATAGGAGACAGCAACACAGTTCATTGAACCAGTCTAGATACGACCAATAGGAGACAGCGACACAGTTCATTGAACCAGTCTAGATACGACCAATAGGAGACAGCGACACAGTTCATTGAACCAGTCGAGATACGTCCAATAGGAGACAGCAACACAGATCATTGAACCAGTCTAGATACGTCCAATAGGAGACAGCGACACAGTCCATTGAACCAGTCTAGATACGACCAATAGGAGACAGCAACACAGTTCATTGAACCAGTCGAGATACGTCCAATAGGAGACAGGAACACAGTTTATTGAACCAGTCTAGATACGTCCAATAGGAGACAGGAACACAGATCATTGAACCAGTCGAGATACGACCAATAGGAGACAGCATCACAGTTCATTGAACCAGTCTAGATACGACCAATAGGAGACAGCGACACAGTTCATTGAACCAGTCTAGATACGACCAATAGGAGACAGCGACACAGTTCATTGAACCAGTCGAGATACGTCCAATAGGAGACAGCATCACAGATCATTGAACCAGTCGAGATACGTCCAATAAGAGACAGCATCACAGTTCATTGAACCAGTCGAGATACGTCCAATAGGAGACAGCATCACAGTTCATTGAACCAGTCGAGATACGACCAATAGGAGACAGCATCACAGTTCATTGAACCAGTCTAGATACGACCAATAGGAGACAGCATCACAGTTCATTGAACCAGTCGAGATACGACCAATAGGAGACAGCAACACAGTTTATTGAACCAGTCGAGATACGACCAATAGGAGACAGCATCACAGTTCATTGAACCAGTCGAGATACGTCCAATAGGAGACGGCAACACAGTTTATTGAACCAGTCTAGATACGTCCAATAGGAGACAGCAACACAGATCATTGAACCAGTCTAGATACGACCAATAGGAGACAGAAACACAGTTCATTGAACCAGTCTAGATACGACCAATAGGAGACAGCAACACAGATCATTGAACCAGTCGAGATACGACCAATAGGAGACAGAAACACAGTTCATTGAACCAGTCGAGATACGACCAATAGGAGACAGAAACACAGTTCATTGAACCAGTCGAGATACGACCAATAGGAGACAGCATCACAGTTCATTGAACCAGTCGAGATACGTCCAATAGGAGACGGCAACACAGTTTATTGAACCAGTCGAGATACGACCAATAGGAGACAGCAACACAGTTCATTGAACCAGTCGAGATACGACCAATAGGAGACAGCAACACAGTTCATTGAACCAGTCTAGATACGTCCAATAGGAGACAGCATCACAGTTCATTGAACCAGTCGAGATACGACCAATAGGAGACAGCAACACAGTTTATTGAACCAGTCGAGATACGACCAATAGGAGACAGCAACACAGTTCATTGAACCAGTCTAGATACGTCCAATAGGAGACAGCATCACAGTTCATTGAACCAGTCGAGATACGACCAATAGGAGACAGCAACACAGTTTATTGAACCAGTCTAGATACGTCCAATAGGAGACAGGAACACAGATCATTGAACCAGTCGAGATACGTCCAATAGGAGACAGCAACACAGATCATTGAACCAGTCTAGATACGTCCAATAGGAGACAGCGACACAGTCCATTGAACCAGTCTAGATACGACCAATAGGAGACAGCAACACAGTTCATTGAACCAGTCTAGATACGTCCAATAGGAGACAGAAACACAGTTCATTGAACCAGTCTAGATACGACCAATAGGAGACAGCAACACAGATCATTGAACCAGTCGAGATACGACCAATAGGAGACAGAAACACAGTTCATTGAACCAGTCGAGATACGACCAATAGGAGACAGAAACACAGTTCATTGAACCAGTCGAGATACGACCAATAGGAGACAGCATCACAGTTCATTGAACCAGTCGAGATACGTCCAATAGGAGACGGCAACACAGTTTATTGAACCAGTCGAGATACGACCAATAGGAGACAGCAACACAGTTCATTGAACCAGTCGAGATACGACCAATAGGAGACAGCAACACAGTTCATTGAACCAGTCTAGATACGTCCAATAGGAGACAGCATCACAGTTCATTGAACCAGTCGAGATACGACCAATAGGAGACAGCAACACAGTTTATTGAACCAGTCGAGATACGACCAATAGGAGACAGCAACACAGTTCATTGAACCAGTCTAGATACGTCCAATAGGAGACAGCATCACAGTTCATTGAACCAGTCGAGATACGACCAATAGGAGACAGCAACACAGTTCATTGAACCAGTCTAGATACGACCAATAGGAGACAGCAACACAGTTCATTGAACCAGTCTAGATACGACCAATAGGAGACAGCAACACAGTCCATTGAACCAGTCTAGATACGACCAATAGGAGACAGCAACACAGTTCATTGAACCAGTCTAGATACGACCAATAGGAGACAGCAACACAGTTCATTGAACCAGTCGAGATACGACCAATAGGAGACAGCAACACAGTTCATTGAACCAGTCTAGATACGTCCAATAGGAGACAGCAACACAGTTCATTGAACCAATCTAGATACGACCAATAGGAGACAGCAACACAGTTCATTGAACCAGTCGAGATACGTCCAATAGGAGACAGGAACACAGTTTATTGAACCAGTCGAGATACGACCAATAGGAGACAGCAACACAGTTCATTGAACCAGTCGAGATACGACCAATAGGAGACAGCAACACAGTTCATTGAACCAGTCTAGATACGTCCAATAGGAGACAGCATCACAGTTCATTGAACCAGTCGAGATACGACCAATAGGAGACAGCAACACAGTTTATTGAACCAGTCGAGATACGACCAATATGAGACAGCAACACAGTTCATTGAACCAGTCTAGATACGTCCAATAGGAGACAGCATCACAGTTCATTGAACCAGTCGAGATACGACCAATAGGAGACAGCAACACAGTTTATTGAACCAGTCTAGATACGACCAATAGGAGACAGCAACACAGTTCATTGAACCAGTCGAGATACGACCAATAGGAGACAGCAACACAGTTCATTGAACCAGTCTAGATACGACCAATAGGAGACAGCAACACAGTTCATTGAACCAGTCTAGATACGTCCAATAGGAGACAGAAACACAGTTCATTGAACCAGTCTAGATACGACCAATAGGAGACAGCAACACAGTCCATTGAACCAGTCGAGATACGACCAATAGGAGACAGCAACACAGTCCATTGAACCAGTCTAGATACGTCCAATAGGAGACAGCAACACAGTCCATTGAACCAGTCGAGATACGACCAATAGGAGACAGCAACACAGTTCATTGAACCAGTCGAGATACGTCCAATAGGAGACGGCAACACAGTTTATTGAACCAGTCTAGATACGACCAATAGGAGACAGCAACACAGTCCATTGAACCAGTCTAGATACGACCAATAGGAGACAGCAACACAGTTCATTGAACCAGTCTAGATACGACCAATAGGAGACAGCAACACAGTTCATTGAACCAGTCGAGATACGACCAATAGGAGACAGCAACACAGTTCATTGAACCAGTCTAGATACGTCCAATAGGAGACAGCAACACAGTTCATTGAACCAGTCTAGATACGACCAATAGGAGACAGCGACACAGTTCATTGAACCAGTCTAGATACGACCAATAGGAGACAGCGACACAGTTCATTGAACCAGTCGAGATACGTCCAATAGGAGACAGCAACACAGATCATTGAACCAGTCTAGATACGTCCAATAGGAGACAGCGACACAGTCCATTGAACCAGTCTAGATACGACCAATAGGAGACAGCAACACAGTTCATTGAACCAGTCGAGATACGTCCAATAGGAGACAGGAACACAGTTTATTGAACCAGTCTAGATACGTCCAATAGGAGACAGGAACACAGATCATTGAACCAGTCGAGATACGACCAATAGGAGACAGCATCACAGTTCATTGAACCAGTCTAGATACGACCAATAGGAGACAGCGACACAGTTCATTGAACCAGTCTAGATACGACCAATAGGAGACAGCGACACAGTTCATTGAACCAGTCGAGATACGTCCAATAGGAGACAGCATCACAGATCATTGAACCAGTCGAGATACGTCCAATAAGAGACAGCATCACAGTTCATTGAACCAGTCGAGATACGTCCAATAGGAGACAGCATCACAGTTCATTGAACCAGTCGAGATACGACCAATAGGAGACAGCATCACAGTTCATTGAACCAGTCGAGATACGTCCAATAGGAGACAGCATCACAGTTCATTGAACCAGTCGAGATACGACCAATAGGAGACAGCAACACAGTTTATTGAACCAGTCGAGATACGACCAATAGGAGACAGCATCACAGTTCATTGAACCAGTCGAGATACGTCCAATAGGAGACGGCAACACAGTTTATTGAACCAGTCTAGATACGTCCAATAGGAGACAGCAACACAGATCATTGAACCAGTCTAGATACGACCAATAGGAGACAGAAACACAGTTCATTGAACCAGTCTAGATACGACCAATAGGAGACAGCAACACAGATCATTGAACCAGTCGAGATACGACCAATAGGAGACAGAAACACAGTTCATTGAACCAGTCGAGATACGACCAATAGGAGACAGAAACACAGTTCATTGAACCAGTCGAGATACGACCAATAGGAGACAGCATCACAGTTCATTGAACCAGTCGAGATACGTCCAATAGGAGACGGCAACACAGTTTATTGAACCAGTCGAGATACGACCAATAGGAGACAGCAACACAGTTCATTGAACCAGTCGAGATACGACCAATAGGAGACAGCAACACAGTTCATTGAACCAGTCTAGATACGTCCAATAGGAGACAGCATCACAGTTCATTGAACCAGTCGAGATACGACCAATAGGAGACAGCAACACAGTTTATTGAACCAGTCGAGATACGACCAATAGGAGACAGCAACACAGTTCATTGAACCAGTCTAGATACGTCCAATAGGAGACAGCATCACAGTTCATTGAACCAGTCGAGATACGACCAATAGGAGACAGCAACACAGTTTATTGAACCAGTCTAGATACGTCCAATAGGAGACAGGAACACAGATCATTGAACCAGTCGAGATACGTCCAATAGGAGACAGCAACACAGATCATTGAACCAGTCTAGATACGTCCAATAGGAGACAGCGACACAGTCCATTGAACCAGTCTAGATACGACCAATAGGAGACAGCAACACAGTTCATTGAACCAGTCTAGATACGTCCAATAGGAGACAGAAACACAGTTCATTGAACCAGTCTAGATACGACCAATAGGAGACAGCAACACAGATCATTGAACCAGTCGAGATACGACCAATAGGAGACAGAAACACAGTTCATTGAACCAGTCGAGATACGACCAATAGGAGACAGCAACACAGATCATTGAACCAGTCGAGATACGACCAATAGGAGACAGCAACACAGTTCATTGAACCAGTCTAGATACGACCAATAGGAGACGGCAACACAGTTTATTGAACCAGTCGAGATACGACCAATAGGAGACAGCAACACAGTTCATTGAACCAGTCGAGATACGACCAATAGGAGACAGCAACACAGTTCATTGAACCAGTCTAGATACGTCCAATAGGAGACAGCATCACAGTTCATTGAACCAGTCGAGATACGACCAATAGGAGACAGCAACACAGTTTATTGAACCAGTCGAGATACGACCAATAGGAGACAGCAACACAGTTCATTGAACCAGTCTAGATACGTCCAATAGGAGACAGCATCACAGTTCATTGAACCAGTCGAGATACGACCAATAGGAGAAAGCAACACAGTTCATTGAACCAGTCTAGATACGACCAATAGGAGACAGCAACACAGTTCATTGAACCAGTCTAGATACGACCAATAGGAGACAGCAACACAGTCCATTGAACCAGTCTAGATACGACCAATAGGAGACAGCAACACAGTTCATTGAACCAGTCGAGATACGACCAATAGGAGACAGCAACACAGTTCATTGAACCAGTCGAGATACGACCAATAGGAGACAGCAACACAGTTCATTGAACCAGTCTAGATACGTCCAATAGGAGACAGCAACACAGTTCATTGAACCAGTCTAGATACGACCAATAGGAGACAGCAACACAGTTCATTGAACCAGTCGAGATACGTCCAATAGGAGACAGGAACACAGTTTATTGAACCAGTCGAGATACGACCAATAGGAGACAGCAACACAGTTCATTGAACCAGTCGAGATACGACCAATAGGAGACAGCAACACAGTTCATTGAACCAGTCTAGATACGTCCAATAGGAGACAGCATCACAGTTCATTGAACCAGTCGAGATACGACCAATAGGAGACAGCAACACAGTTTATTGAACCAGTCGAGATACGACCAATATGAGACAGCAACACAGTTCATTGAACCAGTCTAGATACGTCCAATAGGAGACAGCATCACAGTTCATTGAACCAGTCGAGATACGACCAATAGGAGACAGCAACACAGTTTATTGAACCAGTCTAGATACGTCCAATAGGAGACAGGAACACAGATCATTGAACCAGTCGAGATACGTCCAATAGGAGACAGCAACACAGATCATTGAACCAGTCGAGATACGTCCAATAGGAGACAGCGACACAGTCCATTGAACCAGTCTAGATACGACCAATAGGAGACAGCAACACAGTTCATTGAACCAGTCTAGATACGTCCAATAGGAGACAGCAACACAGATCATTGAACCAGTCTAGATACGACCAATAGGAGACAGAAACACAGTTCATTGAACCAGTCTAGATACGACCAATAGGAGACAGCAACACAGATCATTGAACCAGTCGAGATACGACCAATAGGAGACAGAAACACAGTTCATTGAACCAGTCGAGATACGACCAATAGGAGACAGAAACACAGTTCATTGAACCAGTCGAGATACGACCAATAGGAGACAGCATCACAGTTCATTGAACCAGTCGAGATACGTCCAATAGGAGACGGCAACACAGTTTATTGAACCAGTCGAGATACGACCAATAGGAGACAGCAACACAGTTCATTGAACCAGTCGAGATACGACCAATAGGAGACAGCAACACAGTTCATTGAACCAGTCTAGATACGCCCAATAGGAGACAGCATCACAGTTCATTGAACCAGTCGAGATACGACCAATAGGAGACAGCAACACAGTTTATTGAACCAGTCGAGATACGACCAATAGGAGACAGCAACACAGTTCATTGAACCAGTCTAGATACGTCCAATAGGAGACAGCAACACAGTTCATTGAACCAGTCTAGATACGACCAATAGGAGACAGCAACACAGTTCATTGAACCAGTCGAGATACGTCCAATAGGAGACAGGAACACAGTTTATTGAACCAGTCTAGATACGTCCAATAGGAGACAGGAACACAGATCATTGAACCAGTCGAGATACGACCAATAGGAGACAGCATCACAGTTCATTGAACCAGTCTAGATACGACCAATAGGAGACAGCGACACAGTTCATTGAACCAGTCTAGATACGACCAATAGGAGACAGCGACACAGTTCATTGAACCAGTCGAGATACGTCCAATAGGAGACAGCAACACAGATCATTGAACCAGTCTAGATACGTCCAATAGGAGACAGCGACACAGTCCATTGAACCAGTCTAGATACGACCAATAGGAGACAGCAACACAGTTCATTGAACCAGTCTAGATACGTCCAATAGGAGACAGCAACACAGATCATTGAACCAGTCTAGATACGACCAATAGGAGACAGAAACACAGTTCATTGAACCAGTCTAGATACGACCAATAGGAGACAGCAACACAGATCATTGAACCAGTCGAGATACGACCAATAGGAGACAGCAACACAGTTCATTGAACCAGTCTAGATACGACCAATAGGAGACAGCAACACAGATCATTGAACCAGTCTAGATACGTCCAATAGGAGACAGCAACACAGTTCATTGAACCAGTCTAGATACGACCAATAGGAGACAGCAACACAGATCATTGAACCAGTCTAGATACGACCAATAGGAGACAGCAACACAGTTCATTGAACCAGTCTAGATACGACCAATAGGAGACAGCAACACAGTTCATTGAACCAGTCTAGATACGACCAATAGGAGACAGAAACACAGTTCATTGAACCAGTCGAGATACGACCAATAGGAGACAGCAACACAGTTCATTGAACCAGTCGAGATACGTCCAATAGGAGACAGCAACACAGTTCATTGAACCAGTCTAGATACGACCAATAGGAGACAGCAACACAGTTCATTGAACCAGTCTAGATACGTCCAATAGGAGACAGCAACACAGTTCATTGAACCAGTCTAGATACGTCCAATAGGAGACAGCAACACAGTTCATTGAACCAGTCGAGATACGACCAATAGGAGACAGCAACACAGTTCATTGAACCAGTCGAGATACGACCAATAGGAGACAGCAACACAGTTCATTGAACCAGTCTAGATACGTCCAATAGGAGACAGCAACACAGTTCATTGAACCAGTCGAGATACGACCAATAGGAGACAGAAACACAGTTCATTGAACCAGTCTAGATACGACCAATAGGAGACAGCAACACAGATCATTGAACCAGTCGAGATACGACCAATAGGAGACAGCAACACAGTTCATTGAACCAGTCTAGATACGACCAATAGGAGACAGCAACACAGTTCATTGAACCAGTCGAGATACGACCAATAGGAGACAGGAACACAGTTCATTGAACCAGTCTAGATACGACCAATAGGAGACAGGAACACAGTTCATTGAACCAGTCGAGATACGACCAATAGGAGACAGGAACACAGTTCATTGAACCAGTCGAGATACGTCCAATAGGAGACAGCAACACAGTTCATTGAACCAGTCTAGATACGACCAATAGGAGACAGCGACACAGTTCATTGAACCAGTCTAGATACGACCAATAGGAGACAGCAACACAGATCATTGAACCAGTCGAGATACGACCAATAGGAGACAGCAAACCAGTTCATTGAACCAGTCTAGATACGACCAATAGGAGACAGCAACACAGTTCATTGAACCAGTCGAGATACGACCAATAGGAGACAGGAACACAGTTCATTGAACCAGTCGAGATACGACCAATAGGAGACAGCAACACAGTTCATTGAACCAGTCTAGATACGACCAATAGGAGACGGCAACACAGTTCATTGAACCAGTCGAGATACGACCAATAGGAGACAGCAACACAGTTCATTGAACCAGTCTAGATACGACCAATAGGAGACAGCAACACAGTTCATTGAACCAGTCGAGATACGACCAATAGGAGACAGGAACACAGTTCATTGAACCAGTCTAGATACGACCAATAGGAGACAGCAACACAGATCATTGAACCAGTCGAGATACGACCAATAGGAGACAGAAACACAGTGCATTGAACCAGTCTAGATACGACCAATAGGAGACAGCAACACAGTTCATTGAACCAGTCTAGATACGACCAATAGGAGACAGAAACACAGTGCATTGAACCAGTCTAGATACGACCAATAGGAGACAGCAACACAGTTCATTGAACCAGTCTAGATACGACCAATAGGAGACAGCAACACAGATCATTGAAACTTGAAAACGGGATACAACGTGTTGTAATGATTGATTGATTGATTGATTGATTGATTGATTGATTGATTGATTGATTGTGTTGCAGCTCGATGTTGGCCGGAGGTATCCAGGGCATGAGAGTAGGTCATGTGACCAGGTCAGAGGTCAGGGGGCGTGGCCGTGGGTGTGTCCACAGGTGTGAGTTTTACGGCTGTTACAAGGAGTACACCAAGAGTTCCCACCTCAAGGCCCACAGACGCACACACACAGGTATGTCATACACACACACACACACACACACACACACACACACACACACACACACACACACACACACACACACACACACACACACACACACACACACACACACACACACCTGTAAAACATCACCTATCATACTACTATGACCCTGTAAAACAACACCTATCATACTACTATGACTGACCCTGTAAAACAACACCTATCATACTACTATGACCCTGTAAAACAACACCTATCATACTACTATGACTGACCCTGTAAAACAACACATTTCACTCTACTTATCCGGTGTATGTGACAGTAAAAACATAATCTATCTTCTCTGTTCCAGGTGAGAAGCCGTATAAGTGCACGTGGGACGGGTGCACGTGGCATTTTGGCCGTTCTGACGAGTTGACCCGTCATTACAGGAAACACACGGGGGTCAAGCCCTTCACGTGTGGCGACTGTCAACGCTCCTTTTCCCGCTCAGATCACCTGGCCCTGCACAGACGCAGACACACACTGATCTGAGGAGGGACGGACGGACGGACGGACGGACTGATCTTAGGAGGGATGGACAGACAGACACACAGAGCAGCAGATAGACACTGATCTGAGGAGGGATGGAGCCAGCCAGTTCATTCAACATGTTTAAAACAACGGATTGAAAGAACAAGTGTCCAAGTGCCAAAAGGCCCCCTAGTGGATATAAATATAATCTGATGCCCTCTAGTGGATATATATAGAATCTGCTGCCCCCTAGTGGATATAAATAGAATCTGTTGCCCCCTAGTGGATATATATAGAATCTGTTGCCCCCTAGTGGATATATATAGAATCTGCTGCCCTCTAGTGGATATATATAGAATCTGTTGCCCCCTAGTGGATATATATAGAATCTGCTGCCCCCTAGTGGATATAAATAGAATCTGTTGCCCCCTAGTGGATATATATATAATCTGCTGCCCCTAGTGGATATATATAGAATCTGCTGCCCTCTAGTGGATATAAAAAGAATCTGCTGCCCCCTAGTGGATACAAATATAATCTGCTGCCCCCTAGTGGATACAAATATAATCTGCTGCCCCCTGGTGGATATAAATATAATCTGCTGCCCCCTAGTGGATATAAATATAATATGCTGCCCCCTAGTGGATCTATGTCGAATGTATTTTATTCTGTTTTCCAGACAAATTAAACTGTGAATTAAATGTATACTAAAATACGTATGTGTCAAATGTTTAAATTATATTGATTTATTAATTTATTGTACTATAATCTCTGAACTACATTGAAGCAGATGATAGATATAGTTGAAGTCGGAGGTTTACATACACTTAGGATGAAGTCATTAAAACTCGTTTTTCAACCCACTCCACAAATTTCTTGTGAACAAACTATAGTTTTGGCAAGTTGGTTAGGACATCTACTTTGTGCATGACACAAGTAATTTTTCCAACAATTGTTTACAGACAGATTATTTCACTTATAATTCACTGTATCACAATTCCAGTGGGTCAGAAGTTTAAATACATTAAGTTGACTGTGCCTTTAAAAAGCTTGGAAAATTCCAGAAAATGATGTCATGGCTTTGGAAGCTTCTGATAGGCTAATTGACATAATTTGAGTCAATTGGAGGTGTACCTGTGGATGTATTTCAAGGCCTACCTTCAAACTCAGTGCCTCTTTGCTTGACATCATGGGAAAATCAAAAGAAATCAGCCAAGACCTCAGAAAAAAATTGTAGACCTCCACAAGTCGGTTCATCCTTGGGAGCAATTTCCAAACGCCTGAAGGTACCATGTTCATCTGTACAAACAATAGTACGCAAGTATAAACACCATGGGACCACGCAGCTGTCATACCGCTCAGGAAGGAGACGCGTTCTGTCTTCTAGAGATGAAGGTACTTTGGTGCGAAAAGTGCAAATCAATCCCAGAACAACAGCAAAGGACCTTGTGAAGATGCTGGAAGAAACAGGTACAAAAGTATCTACATCCAGAGTAAAAATGAGTCCTATATCCATTAGGGGGCAGCACAATCTATATATATCCACTAGGGGGCAGCAGATTATATATATATCCACTAGGGGGCAGCATATTATATATATATCCACAAGGGGGCAGCATATTATATATATATCCACTAGGGGGCAGCAGATTATATATAAATCCACTAGGGGTCAGCAGATTCTATATATATCCACTAGGGGGCAGCAGATTCTATATATATCCACTAGGGGGCAGCATATTCTACATATTTCCATTAGGGGGCAGCAGATTCTATATATATCCACTAGGGGGCAGCAGATTCTATATATATCTACTAGGGGGCAGCAGATTATATATATATCCACTAGGGGGCAGCAGATTCTATATATATCCACTAGGGGGCAGCAGATTCTATATATATCCAGTAGGGGGCAGCAGATTATATATAAATCCACTAGGGGGCAGCAGATTCTATATATATCCACTAGGGGGCAGCAGATTCTATATATATCCACTAGGGGGCAGCAGATTATATATATATCCACTAGGGGGCAGCAGATTCTATATATATCCACTACGGGGCAGCAGATTATATATATATCCACTAGGGGGCAGTATATTCCATATATATCCACTAGGGGGAAGCAGTTCCCTATTTAAAAAAACATGGGTCTACAACTCTGGTCTTGGAGAGGGACATGCAGGCTTTTCTTCCAACCCAGCACTGACACACCTGATTTAAATAATCAACTGTCTTAGTGATCTTCAATCTAGCTGTTCTCGCCTAATTTTGGTTTAAACTGGTATCTATCTAGAGGTGGAGGGACAGAGAGTTGTTTAACTGGTATCTATCTAGAGGGGGAGGAGGAGAGAGTTGTTTAACTGGTATCTATCTAGAGGAACAGAGAGTTGTTTAACTGGTATCTATCTAGAGGAACAGAGAGTTGTTTAACTGGTATCTATCTAGAGGAACAGAGAGTTGTTTAACTGGTATCTATCTAGAGGGGGAGGAACAGAGAGTTGTTTAACTGGTATCTATCTAGAGGAACAGAGAGTTGTTTAACTGGTATCTATCTAGAGGGGGAGGAACAGAGAGTTGTTTAACTGGTGTCTATCTAGAGGTGAAGGAGGAACAGAGAGTTGTTTAACTGGTATCTATCTAGAGGGGAAGGAACAGAGAGTTGTTTAACTGGTATCTATCTAGAGGGGAGGAACAGAGAGTTGTTTAACTGGTATCTATCTAGAGGGACAGAGAGTTGTTTAACTGGTATCTATCTAGAGGGGAAGGAACAGAGAGTTGTTTAACTGGTATCTATCTAGAGGGACAGAGAGTTGTTTAACTGGTATCTATCTAGAGGAGAAGGAACAGAGAGTTGTTTAACTGGTATCTATCTAGAGGTGGAGGGACAGAGAGTTGTTTAACTGGTATCTATCTAGAGGGACAGAGAGTTGTTTAACTGGTATCTATCTAGAGGGGAGGAACAGAGAGTTGTTTAACTGGTATCTATCTAGAGGGACAGAGAGTTGTTTAACTGGTATCTATCTAGAGGGGAAGGAACAGAGAGTTGTTTAACTGGTATCTATCTAGAGGTGAAGGAACAGAGCGTTGTTTAACTGGTATCTATCTAGAGGGGGAGGAACAGAGAGTTGTTAAACTGGTATCTATCTAGAGGAACAGAGAGTTGTTTAACTGGTATCTATCTAGAGGAACAGAGAGTTGTTTAACTGGTATCTATCTAGAGGGGGAGGAACAGAAAGTTGTTTAACTGGTATCTATCTAGAGGAACAGAGAGTTGTTTAACTGGTATCTATCTAGAGGTGAAGGAACAGAGCGTTGTTTAACTGGTATCTATCTAGAGGAACAGAGAGTTGTTTAACTGGTATCTATCTAGAGGAACAGAGAGTTGTTTAACTGGTATCTATCTAGAGGGGGAGGAACAGAGAGTTGTTTAACTGGTATCTATCTAGAGGGGGAGGAACAGAGAGTTGTTTAACTGGTATCTATCTAGAGGTGGAAGAGGAGAGAGTTGTTTAACTGGTATCTATCTAGAGGGGGAGGAACAGAGAGTTGTTAAACTGGTATCTATCTAGAGGAACAGAGAGTTGTTTAACTGGTATCTATCTAGATGATTGGTGTGTGAGTTATAACACAGAGTCCTACCGTTGAACAGGTTGGTGTGTGAGTTATAACAGTCCTACCGTTGAACAGGTTGGTGTCTGAGTTATAACACAGAGTCCTACCGTTGAACAGGTTGGTGTCTGAGTTATAACACAGAGTCCTACCGTTGAACAGGTTGGTGTGTGAGTTATAACAGTCCTACCGTTGAACAGGTTGGTGTCTGAGTTATAACAGTCCTACCGTTGAACAGGTTGGTGTCTGTGTTATAACAGTCCTACCGTTGAACAGGTTGGTGTCTGAGTTATAACACAGAGTCCTACCGTTGAACAGGTTGGTGTCTGAGTTATAACACAGAGTCCTACCGTTGAACAGGTTGGTGTGTGAGTTATAACACAGAGTCCTACCGTTGAACAGGTTGGTGTCTGAGTTATAACACAGAGTCCTACCGTTGAACAGGTTGGTGTCTGAGTTATAACACAGAGTCCTACCGTTGAACAGGTTGGTGTCTGAGTTATAACACAGAGTCCTACAGTTGAACAGGTTGGTGTGTGAGTTATAACAGTCCTACCGTTGAACAGGTTGGTGTCTGAGTTATAACAGTCCTACCGTTGAACAGGTTGGTGTCTAAATTATAACAGTCCTACCGTTGAACAGGTTGGTGTCTGAGTTATAACACTCCTACCGTTGAACAGGTTGGTGTCTGAGTTATAACACTCCTACCGTTGAACAGGTTGGTGTCTGAGTTATAACACAGAGTCCTACCGTTGAACAGGTTGGTGTCTGAGTTATAACACAGAGTCCTACCGTTGAACAGGTTGGTGTCTGAGTTATAACAGTCCTACCGTTGAACAGGTTGGTGTCTGAGTTATAACAGTCCTACCGTTGAACAGGTTGGTGTCTGTGTTATAACAGTCCTACCGTTGAACAGGTTGGTGTCTGAGTTATAACACAGAGTCCTACCGTTGAACAGGTTGGTGTCTGAGTTATAACACAGAGTCCTACCGTTGAACAGGTTGGTGTGTGAGTTATAACACAGAGTCCTACCGTTGAACAGGTTGGTGTCTGAGTTATAACAGTCCTACCGTTGAACAGGTTGGTGTGTGAGTTATAACACAGAGTCCTACCGTTGAACAGGTTGGTGTCTGAGTTATAACACAGAGTCCTACCGTTGAACAGGTTGGTGTCTGAGTTATAACAGTCCTACCGTTGACCAGGTTGGTGTGTGAGTTATAACACAGAGTCCTACCGTTAAACAGGTTGGTGTCTGAGTTATAACAGTCCTACCGTTGAACAGGTTGGTGTCTGAGTTATAACAGTCCTACCGTTGAACAGGTTGGTGTCTGAGTTATAACAGTCCTACCGTTGAACAGGTTGGTGTCTGAGTTATAACACAGAGTCCTACCGTTGAACAGGTTGGTGTCTGAGTTATAACAGTCCTACCGTTGAACAGGTTGGTGTCTGAGTTATAACACAGAGTCCTACCGTTGAACAGGTTGGTGTCTGAGTTATAACAGTCCTACCGTTGAACAGGTTGGTGTCTGAGTTATAACAGTCCTACCGTTGAACAGGTTGGTGTCTGAGTTATAACACAGAGTCCTACCGTTGAACAGGTTGGTGTCTGAGTTATAACACAGAGTCCTACCGTTGAACAGGTTGGTGTCTGAGTTATAACAGTCCTACCGTTGAACAGGTTGGTGTGTGAGTTATAACAGTCCTACCGTTGAACAGGTTGGTGTCTGAGTTATAACAGTCCTACCGTTGAACAGGTTGGTGTCTGAGTTATAACAGTCCTTCCGTTGAACAGGTTGGTGTCTGAGTTATAACACAGAGTCCTACCGTTGAACAGGTTGGTGTCTGAGTTATAACAGTCCTACCGTTGAACAGGTTGGTGTCTGAGTTATAACACAGAGTCCTACCGTTGAACAGGTTGGTGTCTGAGTTATAACAGTCCTACCGTTGAACAGGTTGGTGTCTGAGTTATAACAGTCCTACCGTTGAACAGGTTGGTGTCTGAGTTATAACAGTCCTACCGTTGAACAGGTTGGTGTCTGAGTTATAACACAGAGTCCTACCGTTGAACAGGTTGGTGTCTGAGTTATAACACAGAGTCCTACCGTTGAACAGGTTGGTGTCTGAGTTATAACACAGAGTCCTACCGTTGAACAGGTTGGTGTCTGAGTTATAACAGTCCTACCGTTGAACAGGTTGGTGTCTGAGTTATAACAGTCCTACCGTTGAACAGGTTGGTGTGTGAGTTATAACACAGAGTCCTACCGTTGAACAGGTTGGTGTCTGAGTTATAACACAGAGTCCTACCGTTGAACAGGTTGGTGTGTGAGTTATAACAGTCCTACTGTTGAACAGGTTGGTGTGTGAGTTATAACACAGAGTCCTACCGTTGAACAGGTTGGTGTGTGAGTTATAACAGTCCTACCGTTGAATAGGTTGGTGTCTGAGTTATAACACAGAGTCCTACCGTTGAACAGGTTGGTGTCTGAGTTATAACACAGAGTCCTACCGTTGAACAGGTTGGTGTCTGAGTTATAACAGTCCTACCGTTGAACAGGTTGGTGTCTGAGTTATAACAGTCCTACCGTTGAACAGGTTGGTGTGTGAGTTATAACACAGAGTCCTACCGTTGAACAGGTTGGTGTCTGAGTTATAAGACAGAGTCCTACCGTTGAACAGGTTGGTGTGTGAGTTATAACACAGAGTCCTACCGTTGAACAGGTTGGTGTGTGAGTTATAACAGTCCTACCGTTGAACAGGTTGGTGTCTGAGTTATAACAGTCCTACCGTTGAACAGGTTGGTGTCTGAGTTATAACACAGAGTCCTACCGTTGAACAGGTTGGTGTCTGAGTTATAACACAGAGTCCTACCGTTGAACAGGTTGGTGTGTGAGTTATAACACAGAGTCCTACCGTTGAACAGGTTGGTGTGTGAGTTATAACAGTCCTACCGTTGAACAGGTTGGTGTCTGAGTTATAACACAGAGTCCTACCGTTGAACAGGTTGGTGTCTGAGTTATAACAGTCCTACCGTTGAACAGGTCGGTGTGTGAGTTATAACAGTCCTACCGTTGAACAGGTTGGTGTGTGAGTTATAACACAGAGTCCTACCGTTGAACAGGTTGGTGTGTGAGTTATAACACAGAGTCCTACCGTTGAACAGGTTGGTGTCTGAGTTATAACAGTCCTACCGTTGAACAGGTTGGGGTCTGAGTTATAACACAGAGTCCTACCGTTGAACAGGTTGGTGTCTGAGTTATAACACAGAGTCCTACCGTTGAACAGGTTGGTGTCTGAGTTATAACACAGAGTCCTACCGTTGAATAGGTTGGTGTGTGAGTTATAACACAGAGTCCTACCGTTGAACAGGTTGGTGTGTGAGTTATAACAGTCCTACCGTTGAACAGGTTGGTGTCTGAGTTATAACAGTCCTACCGTTGAACAGGTTGGTGTCTGAGTTATAACACAGAGTCCTACCGTTGAACAGGTTGGTGTGTGAGTTATAACAGTCCTACCGTTGAACAGGTTGGTGTGTGAGTTATAACAGTCCTACCGTTGAACAGGTTGGTGTGTGAGTTATAACAGTCCTACCGTTGAACAGGTTGGTGTCTGAGTTATAACAGTCCTACCGTTGAACAGGTTGGTGTCTGAGTTATAACACAGAGTCCTACCGTTGAACAGGTTGGTGTCTGAGTTATAACAGTCCTACCGTTGAACAGGTTGGTGTCTGAGTTATAACACAGAGTCCTACCGTTGAACAGGTTGGTGTCTGAGTTATAACACAGAGTCCTACCGTTGAACAGGTTGGTGTCTGAGTTATAACACAGAGTCCTACCGTTGAACAGGTTGGTGTCTGAGTTATAACAGTCCTACCGTTGAACAGGTCGGTGTGTGAGTTATAACAGTCCTACCGTTGAACAGGTTGGTGTGTGAGTTATAACACAGAGTCCTACCGTTGAACAGGTTGGTGTGTGAGTTATAACACAGAGTCCTACCGTTGAACAGGTTGGTGTCTGAGTTATAACAGTCCTACCGTTGAACAGGTTGGGGTCTGAGTTATAACACAGAGTCCTACCGTTGAACAGGTTGGTGTCTGAGTTATAACACAGAGTCCTACCGTTGAACAGGTTGGTGTCTGAGTTATAACACAGAGTCCTACCGTTGAATAGGTTGGTGTGTGAATTATAACACAGAGTCCTACCGTTGAACAGGTTGGTGTGTGAGTTATAACAGTCCTACCGTTGAACAGGTTGGTGTCTGAGTTATAACAGTCCTACCGTTGAACAGGTTGGTGTCTGAGTTATAACACAGAGTCCTACCGTTGAACAGGTTGGTGTGTGAGTTATAACAGTCCTACCGTTGAACAGGTTGGTGTGTGAGTTATAACAGTCCTACCGTTGAACAGGTTGGTGTGTGAGTTATAACAGTCCTACCGTTGAACAGGTTGGTGTCTGAGTTATAACAGTCCTACCGTTGAACAGGTTGGTGTCTGAGTTATAACACAGAGTCCTACCGTTGAACAGGTTGGTGTCTGAGTTATAACAGTCCTACCGTTGAAGAGGTTGGTGTCTGAGTTATAACACAGAGTCCTACCGTTGAACAGGTTGGTGTCTGAGTTATAACACAGAGTCCTACCGTTGAACAGGTTGGTGTCTGAGTTATAACAGTCCTACCGTTGAACAGGTTGGTGTCTGAGTTATAACACAGAGTCCTACCGTTGAACAGGTTGGTTTCTGAGTTATAACACAGAGTTCTACCGTTGAACAGGTTGGTGTGTGAGTTATAACACAGAGTCCTACCGTTGAACAGGTTGGTGTCTGAGTTATAACAGTCCTACCGTTGAACAGGTTGGTGTCTGAGTTATAACACAGAGTCCTACCGTTGAACAGGTTGGTGTCTGAGTTATAACACAGAGTCCTACCGTTGAACAGGTTGGTGTCTGAGTTATAACACAGAGTCCTACCGTTGAACAGGTTGGTGTGTGAGTTATAACACAGAGTCCTACCGTTGAACAGGTTGGTGTGTGAGTTATAACAGTCCTACCGTTGAACAGGTTGGTGTCTGAGTTATAACACAGAGTCCTACCGTTGAACAGGTTGGTGTGTGAGTTATAACACAGAGTCCTACCGTTGAACAGGTTAGTGTGTGAGTTATAACAGTCCTACCGTTGATCAGGTTGGTGTCTGAGTTATAACACTCCTACCGTTGAACAGGTTGGTGTCTGAGTCATAACAGTCCTACCGTTGAACAGGTTGGTGTCTGAGTTATAACACAGAGTCCTACCGTTGAACAGGTTGGTGTCTGAGTTATAACAGTCCTACCGTTGAACAGGTTGGTGTCTGAGTCATAACAGTCCTACCGTTGAACAGGTTGGTGTCTGAGTTATAACACAGAGTCCTACCGTTGAACAGGTTGGTGTGTGAGTTATAACAGTCCTACCGTTGAACAGGTTGGTGTCTGAGTTATAACACAGAGTCCTACCGTTGAACAGGTTGGTGTGTGAGTTATAACAGTCCTACCGTTGAACAGGTTGGTGTCTGAGTTATAACAGTCCTACCGTTGAACAGGTTGGTGTCTGAGTCATAACAGTCCTACCGTTGAACAGGTTGGTGTCTGAGTTATAACACAGAGTCCTACCGTTGAACAGGTTGGTGTCTGAGTTATAACACAGAGTCCTACCGTTGAACAGGTTGGTGTCTGAGTTATAACACAGAGTCCTACCGTTGAACAGGTTGGTGTGTGATTTATAACACAGAGTCCTACCGTTGATCAGGTTGGTGTCTGAGTTATAACACAGAGTCCTACCGTTGAACAGGTTGGTGTCTGAGTTATAACACAGAGTCCTACCGTTGAACAGGTTGGTGTGTGAGTTATAACAGTCCTACCGTTGAACAGGTTGGTGTCTGAGTTATAACACAGAGTCCTACCGTTGAACAGGTTGGTGTCAGAGTTATAACAGTCCTACCGTTGCACAGGTTGGTGTGTGAGTTATAACAGTCCTACCGTTGAACAGGTTGGTGTCTGAGTTATAACAGTCCTACCGTTGAACAGGTTGGTGTCTGAGTTATAACACAGAGTCCTACCGTTGAACAGGTTGGTGTGTGAGTTATAACAGTCCTACCGTTGAACAGGTTGGTGTCTGAGTTATAACAGTCCTAAAGTTGAACAGGTTGGTGTCTGAGTTATAACACAGAGTCCTACCGTTGAACAGGTTGTTGTCTGAGTTATAACAGTCCTACCGTTGAACAGGTTGGTGTCTGAGTTATAACAGTCCTACCGTTGAACAGGTTGGTGTCTGAGTTATAACACAGAGTCCTACCGTTGAACAGGTTGGTGTCTGAGTTATAACACAGAGTCCTACCGTTGAACAGGTTGGTGTCTGAGTTATAACACAGAGTCCTACCGTTGAACAGGTTGGTGTCTGAGTTATAACAGTCCTACCGTTGAACAGGTTGGTGTCTGAGTTATAACAGTCCTACCGTTGAACAGGTTGGTGTCTGAGTTATAACACAGAGTCCTACCGTTGAACAGGTTGGTGTCTGAGTTATAACACAGAGTCCTACCGTTGAACAGGTTGGTGTCTGAGTTATAACACAGAGTCCTACCGTTGAACAGGTTGGTGTCTGAGTTATAACAGTCCTACCATTGAACAGGTTGGTGTCTGAGTTATAACAGTCCTACCGTTGAACAGGTTGGTGTCTGAGTTATAACACAGAGTCCTACCGTTGAACAGGTTGGTGTGTGAGTTAAAACACAGAGTCCTACCGTTGAACAGGTTGGTGTCTGAGTTATAACAGTCCTACCGTTGAACAGGTTGGTGTCTGAGTTATAACAGTCCTACCGTTGAACAGGTTGGTGTCTGAGTTATAACACAGAGTCCTACCGTTGAACAGGTTGGTGTCTGAGTTATAACACAGAGTCCTACCGTTGAACAGGTTGGTGTCTGAGTTATAACACAGAGTCCTACCGTTGAACAGGTTGGTGTCTGAGTTATAACAGTCCTACCATTGAACAGGTTGGTGTCTGAGTTATAACAGTCCTACCGTTGAACAGGTTGGTGTCTGAGTTATAACACAGAGTCCTACCGTTGAACAGGTTGGTGTGTGAGTTAAAACACAGAGTCCTACCGTTGAACAGGTTGGTGTCTGAGTTATAACAGTCCTACCGTTGAACAGGTTGGTGTCTGAGTTATAACACAGAGTCCTACCGTTGAATAGGTTGGTGTGTGAGTTATAACACAGAGTCCTACCGTTGAACAGGTTGGTGTGTGAGTTATAACAGTCCTACCGTTGAACAGGTTGGTGTCTGAGTTATAACAGTCCTACCGTTGAACAGGTTGGTGTCTGAGTTATAACACAGAGTCCTACCGTTGAACAGGTTGGTGTGTGAGTTATAACAGTCCTACCGTTGAACAGGTTGGTGTGTGAGTTATAACAGTCCTACCGTTGAACAGGTTGGTGTGTGAGTTATAACAGTCCTACCGTTGAACAGGTTGGTGTCTGAGTTATAACAGTCCTACCGTTGAACAGGTTGGTGTCTGAGTTATAACACAGAGTCCTACCGTTGAACAGGTTGGTGTCTGAGTTATAACAGTCCTACCGTTGAACAGGTTGGTGTCTGAGTTATAACACAGAGTCCTACCGTTGAACAGGTTGGTGTCTGAGTTATAACACAGAGTCCTACCGTTGAACAGGTTGGTGTCTGAGTTATAACACAGAGTCCTACCGTTGAACAGGTTGGTGTCTGAGTTATAACAGTCCTACCGTTGAACAGGTCGGTGTGTGAGTTATAACAGTCCTACCGTTGAACAGGTTGGTGTGTGAGTTATAACACAGAGTCCTACCGTTGAACAGGTTGGTGTGTGAGTTATAACACAGAGTCCTACCGTTGAACAGGTTGGTGTCTGAGTTATAACAGTCCTACCGTTGAACAGGTTGGGGTCTGAGTTATAACACAGAGTCCTACCGTTGAACAGGTTGGTGTCTGAGTTATAACACAGAGTCCTACCGTTGAACAGGTTGGTGTCTGAGTTATAACACAGAGTCCTACCGTTGAATAGGTTGGTGTGTGAGTTATAACACAGAGTCCTACCGTTGAACAGGTTGGTGTGTGAGTTATAACAGTCCTACCGTTGAACAGGTTGGTGTCTGAGTTATAACAGTCCTACCGTTGAACAGGTTGGTGTCTGAGTTATAACACAGAGTCCTACCGTTGAACAGGTTGGTGTGTGAGTTATAACAGTCCTACCGTTGAACAGGTTGGTGTGTGAGTTATAACAGTCCTACCGTTGAACAGGTTGGTGTGTGAGTTATAACAGTCCTACCGTTGAACAGGTTGGTGTCTGAGTTATAACAGTCCTACCGTTGAACAGGTTGGTGTCTGAGTTATAACACAGAGTCCTACCGTTGAACAGGTTGGTGTCTGAGTTATAACAGTCCTACCGTTGAAGAGGTTGGTGTCTGAGTTATAACACAGAGTCCTACCGTTGAACAGGTTGGTGTCTGAGTTATAACACAGAGTCCTACCGTTGAACAGGTTGGTGTCTGAGTTATAACAGTCCTACCGTTGAACAGGTTGGTGTCTGAGTTATAACACAGAGTCCTACCGTTGAACAGGTTGGTTTCTGAGTTATAACACAGAGTTCTACCGTTGAACAGGTTGGTGTGTGAGTTATAACACAGAGTCCTACCGTTGAACAGGTTGGTGTCTGAGTTATAACAGTCCTACCGTTGAACAGGTTGGTGTCTGAGTTATAACACAGAGTCCTACCGTTGAACAGGTTGGTGTCTGAGTTATAACACAGAGTCCTACCGTTGAACAGGTTGGTGTCTGAGTTATAACACAGAGTCCTACCGTTGAACAGGTTGGTGTCTGAGTTATAACACAGAGTCCTACCGTTGAACAGGTTGGTGTGTGAGTTATAACACAGAGTCCTACCGTTGAACAGGTTGGTGTGTGAGTTATAACAGTCCTACCGTTGAACAGGTTGGTGTCTGAGTTATAACACAGAGTCCTACCGTTGAACAGGTTGGTGTGTGAGTTATAACACAGAGTCCTACCGTTGAACAGGTTAGTGTGTGAGTTATAACAGTCCTACCGTTGATCAGGTTGGTGTCTGAGTTATAACACTCCTACCGTTGAACAGGTTGGTGTCTGAGTCATAACAGTCCTACCGTTGAACAGGTTGGTGTCTGAGTTATAACACAGAGTCCTACCGTTGAACAGGTTGGTGTCTGAGTTATAACAGTCCTACCGTTGAACAGGTTGGTGTCTGAGTCATAACAGTCCTACCGTTGAACAGGTTGGTGTCTGAGTTATAACACAGAGTCCTACCGTTGAACAGGTTGGTGTGTGAGTTATAACAGTCCTACCGTTGAACAGGTTGGTGTCTGAGTTATAACACAGAGTCCTACCGTTGAACAGGTTGGTGTGTGAGTTATAACAGTCCTACCGTTGAACAGGTTGGTGTCTGAGTTATAACAGTCCTACCGTTGAACAGGTTGGTGTCTGAGTCATAACAGTCCTACCGTTGAACAGGTTGGTGTCTGAGTTATAACACAGAGTCCTACCGTTGAACAGGTTGGTGTCTGAGTTATAACACAGAGTCCTACCGTTGAACAGGTTGGTGTCTGAGTTATAACACAGAGTCCTACCGTTGAACAGGTTGGTGTGTGATTTATAACACAGAGTCCTACCGTTGATCAGGTTGGTGTCTGAGTTATAACACAGAGTCCTACCGTTGAACAGGTTGGTGTCTGAGTTATAACACAGAGTCCTACCGTTGAACAGGTTGGTGTGTGAGTTATAACAGTCCTACCGTTGAACAGGTTGGTGTCTGAGTTATAACACAGAGTCCTACCGTTGAACAGGTTGGTGTCAGAGTTATAACAGTCCTACCGTTGCACAGGTTGGTGTGTGAGTTATAACAGTCCTACCGTTGAACAGGTTGGTGTCTGAGTTATAACAGTCCTACCGTTGAACAGGTTGGTGTCTGAGTTATAACACAGAGTCCTACCGTTGAACAGGTTGGTGTGTGAGTTATAACAGTCCTACCGTTGAACAGGTTGGTGTCTGAGTTATAACAGTCCTAAAGTTGAACAGGTTGGTGTCTGAGTTATAACACAGAGTCCTACCGTTGAACAGGTTGTTGTCTGAGTTATAACAGTCCTACCGTTGAACAGGTTGGTGTCTGAGTTATAACAGTCCTACCGTTGAACAGGTTGGTGTCTGAGTTATAACACAGAGTCCTACCGTTGAACAGGTTGGTGTCTGAGTTATAACACAGAGTCCTACCGTTGAACAGGTTGGTGTCTGAGTTATAACACAGAGTCCTACCGTTGAACAGGTTGGTGTCTGAGTTATAACAGTCCTACCGTTGAACAGGTTGGTGTCTGAGTTATAACAGTCCTACCGTTGAACAGGTTGGTGTCTGAGTTATAACACAGAGTCCTACCGTTGAACAGGTTGGTGTCTGAGTTATAACACAGAGTCCTACCGTTGAACAGGTTGGTGTCTGAGTTATAACACAGAGTCCTACCGTTGAACAGGTTGGTGTCTGAGTTATAACAGTCCTACCATTGAACAGGTTGGTGTCTGAGTTATAACAGTCCTACCGTTGAACAGGTTGGTGTCTGAGTTATAACACAGAGTCCTACCGTTGAACAGGTTGGTGTGTGAGTTAAAACACAGAGTCCTACCGTTGAACAGGTTGGTGTCTGAGTTATAACAGTCCTACCGTTGAACAGGTTGGTGTCTGAGTTATAACAGTCCTACCGTTGAACAGGTTGGTGTCTGAGTTATAACACAGAGTCCTACCGTTGAACAGGTTGGTGTCTGAGTTATAACACAGAGTCCTACCGTTGAACAGGTTGGTGTCTGAGTTATAACACAGAGTCCTACCGTTGAACAGGTTGGTGTCTGAGTTATAACAGTCCTACCATTGAACAGGTTGGTGTCTGAGTTATAACAGTCCTACCGTTGAACAGGTTGGTGTCTGAGTTATAACACAGAGTCCTACCGTTGAACAGGTTGGTGTGTGAGTTAAAACACAGAGTCCTACCGTTGAACAGGTTGGTGTCTGAGTTATAACAGTCCTACCGTTGAACAGGTTGGTGTCTGAGTTATAACACAGAGTCCTACCGTTGAATAGGTTGGTGTGTGAGTTATAACACAGAGTCCTACCGTTGAACAGGTTGGTGTGTGAGTTATAACAGTCCTACCGTTGAACAGGTTGGTGTCTGAGTTATAACAGTCCTACCGTTGAACAGGTTGGTGTCTGAGTTATAACACAGAGTCCTACCGTTGAACAGGTTGGTGTGTGAGTTATAACAGTCCTACCGTTGAACAGGTTGGTGTGTGAGTTATAACAGTCCTACCGTTGAACAGGTTGGTGTGTGAGTTATAACAGTCCTACCGTTGAACAGGTTGGTGTCTGAGTTATAACAGTCCTACCGTTGAACAGGTTGGTGTCTGAGTTATAACACAGAGTCCTACCGTTGAACAGGTTGGTGTCTGAGTTATAACAGTCCTACCGTTGAACAGGTTGGTGTCTGAGTTATAACACAGAGTCCTACCGTTGAACAGGTTGGTGTCTGAGTTATAACACAGAGTCCTACCGTTGAACAGGTTGGTGTCTGAGTTATAACACAGAGTCCTACCGTTGAACAGGTTGGTGTCTGAGTTATAACAGTCCTACCGTTGAACAGGTCGGTGTGTGAGTTATAACAGTCCTACCGTTGAACAGGTTGGTGTGTGAGTTATAACACAGAGTCCTACCGTTGAACAGGTTGGTGTGTGAGTTATAACACAGAGTCCTACCGTTGAACAGGTTGGTGTCTGAGTTATAACAGTCCTACCGTTGAACAGGTTGGGGTCTGAGTTATAACACAGAGTCCTACCGTTGAACAGGTTGGTGTCTGAGTTATAACACAGAGTCCTACCGTTGAACAGGTTGGTGTCTGAGTTATAACACAGAGTCCTACCGTTGAATAGGTTGGTGTGTGAGTTATAACACAGAGTCCTACCGTTGAACAGGTTGGTGTGTGAGTTATAACAGTCCTACCGTTGAACAGGTTGGTGTCTGAGTTATAACAGTCCTACCGTTGAACAGGTTGGTGTCTGAGTTATAACACAGAGTCCTACCGTTGAACAGGTTGGTGTGTGAGTTATAACAGTCCTACCGTTGAACAGGTTGGTGTGTGAGTTATAACAGTCCTACCGTTGAACAGGTTGGTGTGTGAGTTATAACAGTCCTACCGTTGAACAGGTTGGTGTCTGAGTTATAACAGTCCTACCGTTGAACAGGTTGGTGTCTGAGTTATAACACAGAGTCCTACCGTTGAACAGGTTGGTGTCTGAGTTATAACAGTCCTACCGTTGAAGAGGTTGGTGTCTGAGTTATAACACAGAGTCCTACCGTTGAACAGGTTGGTGTCTGAGTTATAACACAGAGTCCTACCGTTGAACAGGTTGGTGTCTGAGTTATAACAGTCCTACCGTTGAACAGGTTGGTGTCTGAGTTATAACACAGAGTCCTACCGTTGAACAGGTTGGTTTCTGAGTTATAACACAGAGTTCTACCGTTGAACAGGTTGGTGTGTGAGTTATAACACAGAGTCCTACCGTTGAACAGGTTGGTGTCTGAGTTATAACAGTCCTACCGTTGAACAGGTTGGTGTCTGAGTTATAACACAGAGTCCTACCGTTGAACAGGTTGGTGTCTGAGTTATAACACAGAGTCCTACCGTTGAACAGGTTGGTGTCTGAGTTATAACACAGAGTCCTACCGTTGAACAGGTTGGTGTGTGAGTTATAACACAGAGTCCTACCGTTGAACAGGTTGGTGTGTGAGTTATAACAGTCCTACCGTTGAACAGGTTGGTGTCTGAGTTATAACACAGAGTCCTACCGTTGAACAGGTTGGTGTGTGAGTTATAACACAGAGTCCTACCGTTGAACAGGTTAGTGTGTGAGTTATAACAGTCCTACCGTTGATCAGGTTGGTGTCTGAGTTATAACACTCCTACCGTTGAACAGGTTGGTGTCTGAGTCATAACAGTCCTACCGTTGAACAGGTTGGTGTCTGAGTTATAACACAGAGTCCTACCGTTGAACAGGTTGGTGTCTGAGTTATAACAGTCCTACCGTTGAACAGGTTGGTGTCTGAGTCATAACAGTCCTACCGTTGAACAGGTTGGTGTCTGAGTTATAACACAGAGTCCTACCGTTGAACAGGTTGGTGTGTGAGTTATAACAGTCCTACCGTTGAACAGGTTGGTGTCTGAGTTATAACACAGAGTCCTACCGTTGAACAGGTTGGTGTGTGAGTTATAACAGTCCTACCGTTGAACAGGTTGGTGTCTGAGTTATAACAGTCCTACCGTTGAACAGGTTGGTGTCTGAGTCATAACAGTCCTACCGTTGAACAGGTTGGTGTCTGAGTTATAACACAGAGTCCTACCGTTGAACAGGTTGGTGTCTGAGTTATAACACAGAGTCCTACCGTTGAACAGGTTGGTGTCTGAGTTATAACACAGAGTCCTACCGTTGAACAGGTTGGTGTGTGATTTATAACACAGAGTCCTACCGTTGATCAGGTTGGTGTCTGAGTTATAACACAGAGTCCTACCGTTGAACAGGTTGGTGTCTGAGTTATAACACAGAGTCCTACCGTTGAACAGGTTGGTGTGTGAGTTATAACAGTCCTACCGTTGAACAGGTTGGTGTCTGAGTTATAACACAGAGTCCTACCGTTGAACAGGTTGGTGTCAGAGTTATAACAGTCCTACCGTTGCACAGGTTGGTGTGTGAGTTATAACAGTCCTACCGTTGAACAGGTTGGTGTCTGAGTTATAACAGTCCTACCGTTGAACAGGTTGGTGTCTGAGTTATAACACAGAGTCCTACCGTTGAACAGGTTGGTGTGTGAGTTATAACAGTCCTACCGTTGAACAGGTTGGTGTCTGAGTTATAACAGTCCTAAAGTTGAACAGGTTGGTGTCTGAGTTATAACACAGAGTCCTACCGTTGAACAGGTTGTTGTCTGAGTTATAACAGTCCTACCGTTGAACAGGTTGGTGTCTGAGTTATAACAGTCCTACCGTTGAACAGGTTGGTGTCTGAGTTATAACACAGAGTCCTACCGTTGAACAGGTTGGTGTCTGAGTTATAACACAGAGTCCTACCGTTGAACAGGTTGGTGTCTGAGTTATAACACAGAGTCCTACCGTTGAACAGGTTGGTGTCTGAGTTATAACAGTCCTACCGTTGAACAGGTTGGTGTCTGAGTTATAACAGTCCTACCGTTGAACAGGTTGGTGTCTGAGTTATAACACAGAGTCCTACCGTTGAACAGGTTGGTGTCTGAGTTATAACACAGAGTCCTACCGTTGAACAGGTTGGTGTCTGAGTTATAACACAGAGTCCTACCGTTGAACAGGTTGGTGTCTGAGTTATAACAGTCCTACCATTGAACAGGTTGGTGTCTGAGTTATAACAGTCCTACCGTTGAACAGGTTGGTGTCTGAGTTATAACACAGAGTCCTACCGTTGAACAGGTTGGTGTGTGAGTTAAAACACAGAGTCCTACCGTTGAACAGGTTGGTGTCTGAGTTATAACAGTCCTACCGTTGAACAGGTTGGTGTCTGAGTTATAACAGTCCTACCGTTGAACAGGTTGGTGTGTGAGTTATAACACAGAGTCCTACCGTTGAACAGGTTGGTGTGTGAGTTATAACACAGAGTCCTACCGTTGAACAGGTTGGTGTCTGAGTTATAACAGTCCTACCGTTGAACAGGTTGGTGTCTGAGTTATAACAGTCCTACCGTTGAACAGGTTGGTGTCTGAGTTATAACAGTCCTACCGTTGAACAGGTTGGTGTCTGAGTTATAACACAGAGTCCTACCGTTGAACAGGTTGGTATCTGAGTTATAACACAGAGTCCTACCGTTGAACAGGTTGGTGTCTGAGTTATAACAGTCCTACCGTTGAACAGGTTGGTGTCTGAGTTATAACACAGAGTCCTACCGTTGAACAGGTTGGTGTCTGAGTTATAACACAGAGTCCTACCGTTGAACAGGTTGGTGTCTGAGTTATAACACAGAGTCCTACCGTTGAACAGGTTGGTGTGTGAGTTATAACACAGAGTCCTACCGTTGAACAGGTTGGTGTGTGAGTTATAACAGTCCTACCGTTGAACAGGTTGGTGTCTGAGTTATAACACAGAGTCCTACCGTTGAACAGGTTGGTGTGTGAGTTATAACACAGAGTCCTACCGTTGAACAGGTTGGTGTGTGAGTTATAACACAGAGTCCTACCGTTGAACAGGTTGGTGTCTGAGTTATAACAGTCCTACCGTTGAACAGGTTGGTGTCTGAGTTATAACAGTCCTACCGTTGAACAGGTTGGTGTGTGAGTTATAACACAGAGTCCTACCGTTGAACAGGTTGGTGTGTGAGTTATAACAGTCCTACCGTTGAACAGGTTGGTGTCTGAGTTATAACAGTCCTACCGTTGAACAGGTTGGTGTCTGAGTTATAACACAGAGTCCTACCGTTGAACAGGTTGGTGTCTGAGTTATAACACAGAGTCCTACCGTTTAACAGGTTGGTGTCTGAGTTATAACAGTCCTACCGTTGAACAGGTTGGTGTCTGAGTTATAACACAGAGTCCTACCGTTGAACAGGTTGGTGTGTGAGTTATAACACAGAGTCCTACCGTTGAACAGGTTGGTGTCTGAGTTATAACACAGAGTCCTACCGTTGAACAGGTTGGTGTGTGAGTTATAACAGTCCTACCGTTGAACAGGTTGGTGTCTGAGTTATAACAGTCCTACCGTTGAACAGGTTGGTGTCTGAGTTATAACACAGAGTCCTACCGTTGAACAGGTTGGTGTGTGAGTTAAAACACAGAGTCCTACCGTTGAACAGGTTGGTGTCTGAGTTATAACAGTCCTACCGTTGAACAGGTTGGTGTCTGAGTTATAACAGTCCTACCGTTGAACAGGTTGGTGTGTGAGTTATAACACAGAGTCCTACCGTTGAACAGGTTGGTGTGTGAGTTATAACACAGAGTCCTACCGTTGAACAGGTTGGTGTCTGAGTTATAACAGTCCTACCGTTGAACAGGTTGGTGTCTGAGTTATAACAGTCCTACCGTTGAACAGGTTGGTGTCTGAGTTATAACAGTCCTACCGTTGAACAGGTTGGTGTCTGAGTTATAACAGTCCTACCGTTGAACAGGTTGGTGTCTGAGTTATAACAGTCCTACCGTTGAACAGGTTGGTGTGTGAGTTATAACACAGAGTCCTACCGTTGAACAGGTTGGTGTCTGAGTTATAACACAGAGTCCTACCGTTGAACAGGTTGGTGTCTGAGTTATAACAGTCCTACCGTTGAACAGGTTGGTGTCTGAGTTATAACAGTCCTACCGTTGAACAGGTTGGTGTCTGAGTTATAACAGTCCTACCGTTGAACAGGTTGGTGTCTGAGTTATAACAGTCCTACCGTTGAACAGGTTGGTGTCTGAGTTATAACACAGAGTCCTACCGTTGAACAGGTTGGTGTGTGAGTTATAACACAGAGTCCTACCGTTGAACAGGTTGGTGTGTGAGTTATAACAGTCCTACCGTTGAACAGGTTGGTGTCTGAGTTATAACAGTCCTACCGTTGAACAGGTTGGTGTCTGAGTTATAACACAGAGTCCTACCGTTGAACAGGTTGGTGTCTGAGTTATAACACAGAGTCCTACCGTTGAACAGGTTGGTGTCTGAGTTATAGCAGTCCTACCGTTGAACAGGTTGGTGTCTGAGTTATAACAGTCCTACCGTTGAACAGGTTGGTGTGTGAGTTATAACAGTCCTACCGTTGAACAGGTTGGTGTCTGAGTTATAACAGTCCTACCGTTGAACAGGTTGGTGTCTGAGTTATAACACAGAGTCCTACCGTTGAACAGGTTGGTGTCTGAGTTATAACACAGAGTCGTACCGTTTAACAGGTTGGTGTCTGAGTTATAACAGTCCTACCGTTGAACAGGTTGGTGTCTGAGTTATAACACAGAGTCCTACCGTTGAACAGGTTGGTGTGTGAGTTATAACACAGAGTCCTACCGTTGAACAGGTTGGTGTCTGAGTTATAACACAGAGTCCTACCGTTGAACAGGTTGGTGTGTGAGTTATAACAGTCCTACCGTTGAACAGGTTGGTGTCTGAGTTATAACAGTCCTACCGTTGAACAGGTTGGTGTCTGAGTTATAACAGTCCTACCGTTGAACAGGTTGGTGTCTGAGTTATAACACAGAGTCCTACCGTTGAACAGGTTGGTATCTGAGTTATAACACAGAGTCCTACCGTTGAACAGGTTGGTGTCTGAGTTATAACAGTCCTACCGTTGAACAGGTTGGTGTCTGAGTTATAACACAGAGTCCTACCGTTGAACAGGTTGGTGTCTGAGTTATAACACAGAGTCCTACCGTTGAACAGGTTGGTGTCTGAGTTATAACACAGAGTCCTACCGTTGAACAGGTTGGTGTGTGAGTTATAACACAGAGTCCTACCGTTGAACAGGTTGGTGTGTGAGTTATAACAGTCCTACCGTTGAACAGGTTGGTGTCTGAGTTATAACACAGAGTCCTACCGTTGAACAGGTTGGTGTGTGAGTTATAACACAGAGTCCTACCGTTGAACAGGTTGGTGTGTGAGTTATAACACAGAGTCCTACCGTTGAACAGGTTGGTGTCTGAGTTATAACAGTCCTACCGTTGAACAGGTTGGTGTCTGAGTTATAACAGTCCTACCGTTGAACAGGTTGGTGTGTGAGTTATAACACAGAGTCCTACCGTTGAACAGGTTGGTGTGTGAGTTATAACAGTCCTACCGTTGAACAGGTTGGTGTCTGAGTTATAACAGTCCTACCGTTGAACAGGTTGGTGTCTGAGTTATAACACAGAGTCCTACCGTTGAACAGGTTGGTGTCTGAGTTATAACACAGAGTCCTACCGTTGAACAGGTTGGTGTCTGAGTTATAACAGTCCTACCGTTGAACAGGTTGGTGTCTGAGTTATAACACAGAGTCCTACCGTTGAACAGGTTGGTGTGTGAGTTATAACACAGAGTCCTACCGTTGAACAGGTTGGTGTCTGAGTTATAACACAGAGTCCTACCGTTGAACAGGTTGGTGTGTGAGTTATAACAGTCCTACCGTTGAACAGGATGGTGTCTGAGTTATAACAGTCCTACCGTTGAACAGGTTGGTGTCTGAGTTATAACACAGAGTCCTACCGTTGAACAGGTTGGTGTGTGAGTTAAAACACAGAGTCCTACCGTTGAACAGGTTGGTGTCTGAGTTATAACAGTCCTACCGTTGAACAGGTTGGTGTCTGAGTTATAACAGTCCTACCGTTGAACAGGTTGGTGTGTGAGTTATAACACAGAGTCCTACCGTTGAACAGGTTGGTGTGTGAGTTATAACACAGAGTCCTACCGTTGAACAGGTTGGTGTCTGAGTTATAACAGTCCTACCGTTGAACAGGTTGGTGTCTGAGTTATAACAGTCCTACCGTTGAACAGGTTGGTGTCTGAGTTATAACAGTCCTACCGTTGAACAGGTTGGTGTCTGAGTTATAACAGTCCTACCGTTGAACAGGTTGGTGTCTGAGTTATAACAGTCCTACCGTTGAACAGGTTGGTGTGTGAGTTATAACACAGAGTCCTACCGTTGAACAGGTTGGTGTCTGAGTTATAACACAGAGTCCTACCGTTGAACAGGTTGGTGTCTGAGTTATAACAGTCCTACCGTTGAACAGGTTGGTGTCTGAGTTATAACAGTCCTACCGTTGAACAGGTTGGTGTCTGAGTTATAACAGTCCTACCGTTGAACAGGTTGGTGTCTGAGTTATAACAGTCCTACCGTTGAACAGGTTGGTGTCTGAGTTATAACACAGAGTCCTACCGTTGAACAGGTTGGTGTGTGAGTTATAACACAGAGTCCTACCGTTGAACAGGTTGGTGTGTGAGTTATAACAGTCCTACCGTTGAACAGGTTGGTGTCTGAGTTATAACAGTCCTACCGTTGAACAGGTTGGTGTCTGAGTTATAACACAGAGTCCTACCGTTGAACAGGTTGGTGTGTGAGTTATAACAGTCCTACCGTTGAACAGGTTGGTGTCTGAGTTATAACAGTCCTACCGTTGAACAGGTTGGTGTCTGAGTTATAACAGTCCTACCGTTGAACAGGTTGGTGTCTGAGTTATAACACAGAGTCCTACCGTTGAACAGGTTGGTATCTGAGTTATAACACAGAGTCCTACCGTTGAACAGGTTGGTGTCTGAGTTATAACAGTCCTACCGTTGAACAGGTTGGTGTCTGAGTTATAACACAGAGTCCTACCGTTGAACAGGTTGGTGTCTGAGTTATAACACAGAGTCCTACCGTTGAACAGGTTGGTGTCTGAGTTATAACACAGAGTCCTACCGTTGAACAGGTTGGTGTGTGAGTTATAACACAGAGTCCTACCGTTGAACAGGTTGGTGTGTGAGTTATAACAGTCCTACCGTTGAACAGGTTGGTGTCTGAGTTATAACACAGAGTCCTACCGTTGAACAGGTTGGTGTGTGAGTTATAACACAGAGTCCTACCGTTGAACAGGTTGGTGTGTGAGTTATAACACAGAGTCCTACCGTTGAACAGGTTGGTGTCTGAGTTATAACAGTCCTACCGTTGAACAGGTTGGTGTCTGAGTTATAACAGTCCTACCGTTGAACAGGTTGGTGTGTGAGTTATAACACAGAGTCCTACCGTTGAACAGGTTGGTGTGTGAGTTATAACAGTCCTACCGTTGAACAGGTTGGTGTCTGAGTTATAACAGTCCTACCGTTGAACAGGTTGGTGTCTGAGTTATAACACAGAGTCCTACCGTTGAACAGGTTGGTGTCTGAGTTATAACACAGAGTCCTACCGTTGAACAGGTTGGTGTCTGAGTTATAACAGTCCTACCGTTGAACAGGTTGGTGTCTGAGTTATAACACAGAGTCCTACCGTTGAACAGGTTGGTGTGTGAGTTATAACACAGAGTCCTACCGTTGAACAGGTTGGTGTCTGAGTTATAACACAGAGTCCTACCGTTGAACAGGTTGGTGTGTGAGTTATAACAGTCCTACCGTTGAACAGGTTGGTGTCTGAGTTATAACAGTCCTACCGTTGAACAGGTTGGTGTCTGAGTTATAACACAGAGTCCTACCGTTGAACAGGTTGGTGTGTGAGTTATAACACAGAGTCCTACCGTTGAACAGGTTGGTGTGTGAGTTATAACAGTCCTACCGTTGAACAGGTTGGTGTCTGAGTTATAACAGTCCTACCGTTGAACAGGTTGGTGTCTGAGTTATAACACAGAGTCCTACCGTTGAACAGGTTGGTGTGTGAGTTATAACAGTCCTACCGTTGAACAGGTTGGTGTCTGAGTTATAACAGTCCTACCGTTGAACAGGTTGGTGTCTGAGTTATAACAGTCCTACCGTTGAACAGGTTGGTGTCTGAGTTATAACACAGAGTCCTACCGTTGAACAGGTTGGTGTCTGAGTTATAACACAGAGTCCTACCGTTGAACAGGTTGGTGTCTGAGTTATAACAGTCCTACCGTTGAACAGGTTGGTGTCTGAGTTATAACACAGAGTCCTACCGTTGAACAGGTTGGTGTCTGAGTTATAACACAGAGTCCTACCGTTGAACAGGTTGGTGTCTGAGTTATAACACAGAGTCCTACCGTTGAACAGGTTGGTGTGTGAGTTATAACACAGAGTCCTACCGTTGAACAGGTTGGTGTGTGAGTTATAACAGTCCTACCGTTGAACAGGTTGGTGTCTGAGTTATAACACAGAGTCCTACCGTTGAACAGGTTGGTGTGTGAGTTATAACACAGAGTCCTACCGTTGAACAGGTTGGTGTGTGAGTTATAACACAGAGTCCTACCGTTGAACAGGTTGGTGTCTGAGTTATAACAGTCCTACCGTTGAACAGGTTGGTGTCTGAGTTATAACAGTCCTACCGTTGAACAGGTTGGTGTGTGAGTTATAACACAGAGTCCTACCGTTGAACAGGTTGGTGTGTGAGTTATAACAGTCCTACCGTTGAACAGGTTGGTGTCTGAGTTATAACAGTCCTACCGTTGAACAGGTTGGTGTCTGAGTTATAACACAGAGTCCTACCGTTGAACAGGTTGGTGTCTGAGTTATAACACAGAGTCCTACCGTTGAACAGGTTGGTGTCTGAGTTATAACAGTCCTACCGTTGAACAGGTTGGTGTCTGAGTTATAACACAGAGTCCTACCGTTGAACAGGTTGGTGTGTGAGTTATAACACAGAGTCCTACCGTTGAACAGGTTGGTGTCTGAGTTATAACACAGAGTCCTACCGTTGAACAGGTTGGTGTGTGAGTTATAACAGTCCTACCGTTGAACAGGTTGGTGTCTGAGTTATAACAGTCCTACCGTTGAACAGGTTGGTGTCTGAGTTATAACACAGAGTCCTACCGTTGAACAGGTTGGTGTGTGAGTTATAACACAGAGTCCTACCGTTGAACAGGTTGGTGTCTGAGTTATAACAGTCCTACCGTTGAACAGGTTGGTGTCTGAGTTATAACAGTCCTACCGTTGAACAGGTTGGTGTGTGAGTTATAACACAGAGTCCTACCGTTGAACAGGTTGGTGTGTGAGTTATAACACAGAGTCCTACCGTTGAACAGGTTGGTGTCTGAGTTATAACAGTCCTACCGTTGAACAGGTTGGTGTCTGAGTTATAACACAGAGTCCTACCGTTGAACAGGTTGGTGTCTGAGTTATAACACAGAGTCCTACCGTTGAACAGGTTGGTGTCTGAGTTATAACAGTCCTACCGTTGAACAGGTTGGTGTCTGAGTTATAACACAGAGTCCTACCGTTGAACAGGTTGGTGTGTGAGTTATAACACAGAGTCCTACCGTTGAACAGGTTGGTGTCTGAGTTATAACACAGAGTCCTACCGTTGAACAGGTTGGTGTGTGAGTTATAACAGTCCTACCGTTGAACAGGTTGGTGTCTGAGTTATAACAGTCCTACCGTTGAACAGGTTGGTGTCTGAGTTATAACACAGAGTCCTACCGTTGAACAGGTTGGTGTGTGAGTTATAACACAGAGTCCTACCGTTGAACAGGTTGGTGTCTGAGTTATAACAGTCCTACCGTTGAACAGGTTGGTGTCTGAGTTATAACAGTCCTACCGTTGAACAGGTTGGTGTCTGAGTTATAACACAGAGTCCTACCGTTGAACAGGTTGGTGTGTGAGTTATAACACAGAGTCCTACCGTTGAACAGGTTGGTGTCTGAGTTATAACAGTCCTACCGTTGAACAGGTTGGTGTCTGAGTTATAACAGTCCTACCGTTGAACAGGTTGGTGTCTGAGTTATAACAGTCCTACCGTTGAACAGGTTGGTGTCTGAGTTATAACAGTCCTACCGTTGAACAGGTTGGTGTCTGAGTTATAACAGTCCTACCGTTGAACAGGTTGGTGTGTGAGTTATAACACAGAGTCCTACCGTTGAACAGGTTGGTGTCTGAGTTATAACACAGAGTCCTACCGTTGAACAGGTTGGTGTCTGAGTTATAACAGTCCTACCGTTGAACAGGTTGGTGTCTGAGTTATAACAGTCCTACCGTTGAACAGGTTGGTGTCTGAGTTATAACAGTCCTACCGTTGAACAGGTTGGTGTCTGAGTTATAACAGTCCTACCGTTGAACAGGTTGGTGTCTGAGTTATAACACAGAGTCCTACCGTTGAACAGGTTGGTGTGTGAGTTATAACACAGAGTCCTACCGTTGAACAGGTTGGTGTGTGAGTTATAACAGTCCTACCGTTGAACAGGTTGGTGTCTGAGTTATAACAGTCCTACCGTTGAACAGGTTGGTGTCTGAGTTATAACACAGAGTCCTACCGTTGAACAGGTTGGTGTCTGAGTTATAACACAGAGTCCTACCGTTGAACAGGTTGGTGTCTGAGTTATAACAGTCCTACCGTTGAACAGGTTGGTGTCTGAGTTATAACAGTCCTACCGTTGAACAGGTTGGTGTGTGAGTTATAACAGTCCTACCGTTGAACAGGTTGGTGTCTGAGTTATAACAGTCCTACCGTTGAACAGGTTGGTGTCTGAGTTATAACACAGAGTCCTACCGTTGAACAGGTTGGTGTCTGAGTTATAACACAGAGTCCTACCGTTGAACAGGTTGGTGTCTGAGTTATAACAGTCCTACCGTTGAACAGGTTGGTGTCTGAGTTATAACACAGAGTCCTACCGTTGAACAGGTTGGTGTCTGAGTTATAACACAGAGTCCTACCGTTGAACAGGTTGGTGTCTGAGTTATAACACAGAGTCCTACCGTTGAACAGGTTGGTGTGTGAGTTATAACAGTCCTACCGTTGAACAGGTTGGTGTCTGAGTTATAACAGTCCTACCGTTGAACAGGTTGGTGTCTGAGTTATAACAGTCCTACCGTTGAACAGGTTGGTGTCTGAGTTATAACACAGAGTCCTACCGTTGAACAGGTTGGTATCTGAGTTATAACACAGAGTCCTACCGTTGAACAGGTTGGTGTCTGAGTTATAACAGTCCTACCGTTGAACAGGTTGGTGTCTGAGTTATAACACAGAGTCCTACCGTTGAACAGGTTGGTGTCTGAGTTATAACACAGAGTCCTACCGTTGAACAGGTTGGTGTCTGAGTTATAACACAGAGTCCTACCGTTGAACAGGTTGGTGTGTGAGTTATAACACAGAGTCCTACCGTTGAACAGGTTGGTGTGTGAGTTATAACAGTCCTACCGTTGAACAGGTTGGTGTCTGAGTTATAACACAGAGTCCTACCGTTGAACAGGTTGGTGTGTGAGTTATAACACAGAGTCCTACCGTTGAACAGGTTGGTGTGTGAGTTATAACACAGAGTCCTACCGTTGAACAGGTTGGTGTCTGAGTTATAACAGTCCTACCGTTGAACAGGTTGGTGTCTGAGTTATAACAGTCCTACCGTTGAACAGGTTGGTGTGTGAGTTATAACACAGAGTCCTACCGTTGAACAGGTTGGTGTGTGAGTTATAACAGTCCTACCGTTGAACAGGTTGGTGTCTGAGTTATAACAGTCCTACCGTTGAACAGGTTGGTGTCTGAGTTATAACACAGAGTCCTACCGTTGAACAGGTTGGTGTCTGAGTTATAACACAGAGTCCTACCGTTGAACAGGTTGGTGTCTGAGTTATAACAGTCCTACCGTTGAACAGGTTGGTGTCTGAGTTATAACACAGAGTCCTACCGTTGAACAGGTTGGTGTGTGAGTTATAACACAGAGTCCTACCGTTGAACAGGTTGGTGTCTGAGTTATAACACAGAGTCCTACCGTTGAACAGGTTGGTGTGTGAGTTATAACAGTCCTACCGTTGAACAGGTTGGTGTCTGAGTTATAACAGTCCTACCGTTGAACAGGTTGGTGTCTGAGTTATAACAGTCCTACCGTTGAACAGGTTGGTGTCTGAGTTATAACAGTCCTACCGTTGAACAGGTTGGTGTCTGAGTTATAACAGTCCTACCGTTGAACAGGTTGGTGTCTGAGTTATAACACAGAGTCCTACCGTTGAACAGGTTGGTGTCTGAGTTATAACACAGAGTCCTACCGTTGAACAGGTTGGTGTCTGAGTTATAACAGTCCTACCGTTGAACAGGTTGGTGTCTGAGTTATAACACAGAGTCCTACCGTTGAACAGGTTGGTGTCTGAGTTATAACACAGAGTCCTACCGTTGAACAGGTTGGTGTCTGAGTTATAACACAGAGTCCTACCGTTGAACAGGTTGGTGTGTGAGTTATAACACAGAGTCCTACCGTTGAACAGGTTGGTGTGTGAGTTATAACAGTCCTACCGTTGAACAGGTTGGTGTCTGAGTTATAACACAGAGTCCTACCGTTGAACAGGTTGGTGTGTGAGTTATAACACAGAGTCCTACCGTTGAACAGGTTGGTGTGTGAGTTATAACAGTCCTACCGTTGAACAGGTTGGTGTCTGAGTTATAACAGTCCTACCGTTGAACAGGTTGGTGTCTGAGTTATAACAGTCCTACCGTTGAACAGGTTGGTGTGTGAGTTATAACACAGAGTCCTACCGTTGAACAGGTTGGTGTCTGAGTTATAACAGTCCTACCGTTGAACAGGTTGGTGTCTGAGTTATAACAGTCCTACCGTTGAACAGGTTGGTGTCTGAGTTATAACACAGAGTCCTACCGTTGAACAGGTTGGTGTCTGAGTTATAACAGTCCTACCGTTGAACAGGTTGGTGTGTGAGTTATAACACAGAGTCCTACCGTTGAACAGGTTGGTGTCTGAGTTATAACAGTCCTACCGTTGAACAGGTTGGTGTCTGAGTTATAACAGTCCTACCGTTGAACAGGTTGGTGTCTGAGTTAAAACAGTCCTACCGTTGAACAGGTTGGTGTGTGAGTTATAACACAGAGTCCTACCGTTGAACAGGTTGGTGTCTGAGTTATAACACAGAGTCCTACCGTTGAACAGGTTGGTGTCTGAGTTATAACAGTCCTACCGTTGAACAGGTTGGTGTCTGAGTTATAACACAGAGTCCTACCGTTGAACAGGTTGGTGTCTGAGTTATAACACAGAGTCCTACCGTTGAACAGGTTGGTGTCTGAGTTATAACACAGAGTCCTACCGTTGAACAGGTTGGTGTCTGAGTTATAACAGTCCTACCGTTGAACAGGTTGGTGTCTGAGTTATAACAGGTCCTACCGTTGAACAGGTTGGTGTCTGAGTTATAACACAGAGTCCTACCGTTGAACAGGTTGGTGTGTGAGTTATAACAGTCCTACCGTTGAACAGGTTGGTGTCTGAGTTATAACAGTCCTACCGTTGAACAGGTTGGTGTCTGAGTTATAACACAGAGTCCTACCGTTGAACAGGTTGGTGTCTGAGTTATAACACAGAGTCCTACCGTTGAACAGGTTGGTGTCTGAGTTATAACACAGAGTCCTACCGTTGAACAGGTTGGTGTCTGAGTTATAACAGTCCTACCGTTGAACAGGTTGGTGTCTGAGTTATAACACAGAGTCCTACCGTTGAACAGGTTGGTGTCTGAGTTATAACACAGAGTCCTACCGTTGAACAGGTTGGTGTCTGAGTTATAACAGTCCTACCGTTGAACAGGTTGGTGTCTGAGTTATAACAGTCCTACCGTTGAACAGGTTGGTGTCTGAGTTATAACACAGTCCTACCGTTGAACAGGTTGGTGTCTGAGTTATAACAGTCCTACCGTTGAACAGGTTGGTGTCTGAGTTATAACACAGAGTCCTACCGTTGAACAGGTTGGTGTCTGAGTTATAACACAGAGTCCTACCGTTGAACAGGTTGGTGTCTGAGTTATAACAGTCCTACCGTTGAACAGGTTGGTGTCTGAGTTATAACACAGAGTCCTACCGTTGAACAGGTTGGTGTCTGAGTTATAACAGTCCTACCGTTGAACAGGTTGGTGTCTGAGTTATAACACAGTCCTACCGTTGAACAGGTTGGTGTCTGAGTTATAACAGAGTCCTACCGTTGAACAGGTTGGTGTCTGAGTTATAACACAGAGTCCTACCGTTGAACAGGTTGGTGTCTGAGTTATAACACAGAGTCCTACCGTTGAACAGGTTGGTGTCTGAGTTATAACACAGAGTCCTACCGTTGAACAGGTTGGTGTCTGAGTTATAACACAGAGTCCTACCGTTGAACAGGTTGGTGTCTGAGTTATAACACAGAGTCCTACCGTTGAA
>NC_074671.1:67733477-67780977 GCF_029448725.1 Salvelinus fontinalis | reverse complement strand
CCTCATTAGCCCCCGAGCTACAGGCAGACCAGACCCACACAGGACACGCCTGTTTCACCCCTCATTAGCCCCCGAGCTACAGGCAGACCAGACCCACACAGGACACGCCTGTTTCACCCCTCATTAGCCCCCGAGCTACAGGCAGACCAGACCCACACAGGACGCGCCTGTTTCACCCCTCATTAGCCCCCGAGCTACAGGCAGACCAGACCCACACAGGACACGCCTGTTTCACCCCTCATTAGCCCCAGAGCTACAGGCAGACCAGACCCACACAGGACACGCCTGTTTCACCCCTCATTAGCCCCCGAGCTACAGGCAGACCAGACCCACACAGGACATGCCTGTTTCACCCCTCATTAGCCCCCGAGCTACAGGCAGACCAGACCCACACAGGACACGCCTCTTTCACCCCTCATTAGCCCCCGAGCTACAGGCAGACCAGACCCACACAGGACGCGACTGTTTCACCCCTCATTAGCCCCCGAGCTACAGGCAGACCAGGTTCCAGACCCACACAGGACACGCCTGTTTCACCCCTCATTAGCCCCAGAGCTACAGGCAGACCAGACCCACACAGGACACGCCTGTTTCACCCCTCATTAGCCCCAGAGCTACAGGCAGACCAGACCCACACAGGACACGCCTGTTTCCCCCCTCATTAGCCCCCGAGCTACAGGCAGACCAGACCCACACAGGACGCGCCTGTTTCACCCCTCATTAGCCCCCGAGCTACAGGCAGACCAGACCCACACAGGACGCGCCTGTTTCACCCCGCATTAGCCCCCGAGCTACAGGCAGACCAGGTTCCTGACCCCCACAGGACAAACCTCTTTCACCCCTCATTAGCCCCCGAGCTACAGGCAGACCAGACCCACACAGGACGTGCCTGTTTCACCCCTCATTAGCCCCCGAGCTACAGGCAGACCAGGTTCCTGACCCCCACAGGACACACCTGTTTCACCCCTCATTAGCCCCAAGCTACAGGCAGACCAGACCCACACAGGACACGCCTGTTTCACCCCTCATTAGCCCCCGAGCTACAGGCAGATCAGACCCACACAGGACGCGCCTGTTTCACCCCTCATTAGCCCCCGAGCTACAGGCAGACCAGGTTCCTGACCCACACAGGACAAACCTCTTTCACCCCTCATTAGCCCCCGAGCTACAGGCAGACCAGACCCACACAGGACACGCCTGTTTCACCCCTCATTAGCCCCCGAGCTACAGGCAGACCAGACCCACACAGGACACACCTGTTTCACCCCTCATTAGCCCCGAGCTACAGGCAGACCAGACCCACACAGGACACACCTGTTTCACCCCTCATTAGCCCCCGAGCTACAGGCAGACCAGGTTCCTGACCCACACAGGACAAACCTGTTTCACCCCTCATTAGCCCCGAGCTACAGGCAGACCAGACCCACACAGGACACACCTGCTTCACCCCTCATTAGCCCCCGAGCTACAGGCAGACCAGGTTCCTGACCCACACAGGACAAACCTCTTTCACCCCTCATTAGCCCCCGAGCTACAGGCAGACCAGACCCACACAGGACACACCTGTTTCACCCCTCATTAGCCCCGAGCTACAGGCAGACCAGACCCACTTAGGACACGCCTGTTTCACCCCTCATTAGCCCCCGAGCTACAGGCAGACCAGACCCACACAGGACACGCCTGTTTCACCCCTCATTAGCCCCCGAGCTACAGGCAGACCAGACCCACACAGGACACGCCTGTTTCACCCCTCATTAGCCCCCAAGCTACAGGCAGACCAGGTTCCTGACCCACACAGGACACGCCTGTTTCACCCCTCATTAGCCCCCGAGCTACAGGCAGACCAGACCCACACAGGACACGCCTGTTTCACCCCTCATTAGCCCCCGAGCTACAGGCAGGCCAGGTTCCTGACCCACACAGGACAAACCTGTTTCACCCCTCATTAGCCCCCGAGCTACAGGCAGACCAGGTTCCAGACCAGACCCACACAGGACAAACCTGTTTCACCCCTCATTAGCCTCCGAGCTACAGGCAGGCCAGGTTCCTGACCAGACCCACACAGGACAAACTTGTTTCACCCCTCATTAGCCCCCGAGCTACAGCCAGACCAGGTTCCAGACCAGACCCACACAGGACAAACCTGTTTCACCCCTCATTAGCCCCCGAGCTACAGGCAGACCAGGTTCCTGACCCACACAGGACAAGCCTGTTTCACCCCTCATTAGCCTCCGAGCTACAGGCAGACCAGACCCACACAGGACAAACCTGTTTCACCCCTCATTAGCCTCCGAGCTACAGGCAGACCAGGTTCCTGACCAGTCCCACCCAGGACAAACCTGTTTCACCCCTCATTAGCCTCCGAGCTACAGGCAGACCAGGTTCCTGACCAGACCCACCCAGGACAAACCTGTTTCACCCCTCATTAGCCTCCGAGCTACAGGCAGACCAGGTTCCTGACCAGACCCACACTCACTCTGGGGTACCGGCAGGTAACACACCTGAGACCTTCTACAATTAGACAATTAGAAAAAAATACTTTACTGAGAACAACCAAGAAACCACCTGCCGGGTAGAGGAAGAATAACCAGGAAGTCTAAACCCCAAAACCACCTGTCAGGTAGAGGAAGAATAACCAGGAAGTCTAAACCCCAAAACCACCTGTCAGGTAGAGGAAGAATAACCAGGAAGTCTAAACCCCAAAACCACCTGTCAGGTAGAGGAAGAATAACCAGGAAGTCTAAACCCCAAAACCACCTGCCAGATAGAGGAAGCATAATTTGATGTACACGGCCTATCTTGGTATTCAGGTTTAGGATGTAAGTTCCCTGAGTACAGTGACGCGGTCTATCTTGGTATTCAGGTTTAGGATGTAAGTTCCCTGAGTACAGCTACACGGTCTATCTTGGTATTCAGGTTTAGGATGTAAGTTCCCTGAGTACAGCTACAGGGTCTATCTTGGTATTCAGGTTTAGGATGTAAGTTCCCTGAGTACAGCTACACGTTCTATCTTGGTATTCAGGTTTAGGATGTATGTTCCCTGAGTACAGCTACACGGTCTATCTTGGTATTCAGGTTTAGGATGTAAGTTCCCTGAGTACAGCTACAGGGTCTATCTTGGTAATCAGGTTTAGGATGTAAGTTCCCTGAGTACAGCTACACGGTCTATCTTGGTATTCAGGTTTAGGATGTACGTTCCCTGAGTACAGCTACACGGTCTATCTTGGTATTCAGGTTTAGGATGTATGTTCCCTGAGTACAGCTACACGTTCTATCTTGGTATTCAGGTTTAGGATGTAAGTTCCTTGAGTACAGCTACGCGGTCTGACAGGCTACGTTGTAACCCCTGTTGTAACCCCTGTTCTGTTGAGACAGCATCTAACACTGACAGGCTACGTTGTAACCCCTGTTGTAACCCCTGTTCTGTTGAGACAACTAGACCAGGTCATCTGCATAGAGGAGGAACTTAATTTCTTTGTTGTCTAGGAAGAGCCCAGGAGCTGTAGATGGCTCCAACAGGAGCTGTAGATGGCCCCAACAGGAGCTGTAGATGGCTCCAACAGGAGCTGTAGATGGCCCCAACAGGAGCTGTAGATGGCCCCAACAGGAGCTGTAGATGGCTCCAACAGGAGCTGTAGATGGCCCCAACAGGAGCTGTAGATGGCCCCAACAGGAGCTGTAGATGGCTCCAACAGGAGCTGTAGATGGCTCCAACAGGAGCTGTAGATGGCCCCAACAGGAGCTGTAGATGGCTCCAACAGGAGCTGTAGATGGCCCCAACAGGAGCTGTAGATGGCTCCAACAGGAGCTGTAGATGGCTCCAACAGGAGCTGTAGATGGCTCCAACAGGAGCTGTAGATGGCTCCAACAGGAGCTGTAGATGGCCCCAACAGGAACTGTAGACTGTTTTGCAAATTCATCAATATAGATATTAAACAATGTTGGGCTCAGATTGCTGGCCTGGGTGACCCCTCACCCCTGTGTGAAATTATAATTTCTTTTTTTAACCAATTTTAACATTTATTTTCATTGTACATTGATTTAATAACTCCACTTTGGATGAGTTTGAGAAAGAGTCCTATATGCCAGATGGAATCCAATGCCTTTTGGAAGGCACTAAAGCAGGCCAATATTTGACTCCTTGGTGAATTGATAAACATGTTTTTTGATGAAGGTGTAGATGTGATCAGATGATCTTTTCTATCTCTCTGAAAACCCCCACTGTTGAAACATAGTATAGTCACGGTAACTAGGCTTCCCCAAGCGCTGCTGCTGGTCATTAGTAGCCTACCAAACTTGCTAACTGCCTGGTACTCAGCACTCTATTGTCCCTCTAATCACTCTGACATCAATGCAATGCAAAAAATCATATTAAAAAACTTAATGAGAGCCCATGAGCTCATGTTGCGCAACATTTCTATAGGCTATGCAATTGATGGCCTCTGTTAAAAAGAGGAGGATCCCATCAGCTTTCTATAGGCTAGGCCTACTAAATTTACTTCTCAACTTTCCTAAAATTAAGCATAGTTGTTTCTCTTTACAACAAGAGTATAGCCTACCCGGCTGGCATGAAAATAAACCACGGGAAAAGGCTCCTACATTCTCTATGTCACGTTCTGACCTTAGTTCCTTTTTTATGTCTTTATTTTAGTTTGGTCAGAGCGTGAGTTGGGGTGGGCATTCTATGTTGTTTTTCTATGTTTTGTTCCGTTGTTCTATTTCTATGTGTTGGGCCTAGTATGGTGCCCAATCAGAGGGAGGTGTCAGTCGTTGTCTCTGATTGGGAGCCATATTTAGGTAGCCTGTTTTCCTTTGTGTTTTGTGGGTGGTTGTTTTCCTGTGTCTGTACCATACGGGACTGTTTCGATTTTCGTTTTGTATCATTCACTTTGTTTATTTTGTATTTTTGTTCAGTTTTATATATTAAAATGGAGACTTACCACGCTGCATATTGGTCCGATATCTCTTACTCCTCGTCAGAAGAAGAGGAAAGTCGTTACACTCTATTTAAGTACATAGATGACATGTATTTTCTCTGTTACAACAGGAGTATAGCCTACCTGGCTGGCATGAAAATGAACATTTTTTTACATTTTACATTTACATTTTAGTCATTTAGCAGACGCTCTTATCCAGAGCGACTTACAGTAGAGTGCATACATTTTATTACATTTACATACTGAGACAAGGATATCCCTACCGGCCAAACCCTCCCTAACCCGGACGACGCAATGCCAATTGTGCGTCGCCCCACGGACCTCCCGGTTGCAGCCGGCTGCGACAGAGCCTGGGCGTGAACCCAGAGACTCTGGTGGCCACTGTGCCACCCGGGAGGTCATGACTATCAGGCCTACTCATGAACCACGGGAAAAGCGTCCATTCTCTATTTAAGTACATAGATGACATGTATTTTTTTTCCCCCGCTAACCCTGTTCCCGAGACAGGAGCATGATAATGGTCCATTCGTAAATCAAAACTAATTCCACACGTATATTATGTAGTATATGTAAAGACAACATTAAATTAAGGATAGTCTGATGGGTAATATTAGCCTATCACTTGTGAATGATGCCCAGCGTCTGCAGTAAGATAAGACACAGCTCATGACTTTTTCTTTTATCCCGACTTTTTCAAATCATAGTTACACACCTCATGTAGCCTAGCCCATAGGCCTATATATTTTAATACGGATATTTATAAGAATATCTATTTATTGCACAGAAGGACAAGTTGACCAATAGAATAGGCCGACTTTTGTACTATGGGGGATAGTAGATTGACATAGGCTAGTGATGTTGCTGTTCGTTAGGCCTACTCGTCTTGTGGCTGAATCAGGCTAAATGCCAGTGCTGTTCGTTAGGCCTACTCATCTTGTTGACTGAATCGATCTAAATGCCAGTGCTGTTCATTAGGCCTGCTCGTCGTGTTGGCTGAATCAGGCTAAATGCCAGTGTTGTTCGTTAGGCCTACTCGTCTTGTGGCTGAATCAGGCTAAATGCCAGTGCTGTTCGTTAGGCCTACTCATCTTGTTGACTGAATCGGGCTAAATGCTAGTGCTGTTCGTTAGGCCTACTCATCTTGTTGGCTGAATCAGGCTAAATGCCAGTGATGTTCGTTAGGCCTACTCATCGTGTTGGCTGCATCAGGCTAAATGCTAGTGCTGTTCGTTAGGCCTACTCGTCTTGTTGGCTGAATCAGGCTAAATGCTAGTGCTGTTCGTTAGGCCTACTCATCTTGTTGGCTGAATCAGGCTAAATACTAGTGCTGTTCGTTAGGCCTACTCATCTTGTTGGCTGAATCAGGCTAAATGCTAGTGCTGTTCGTTAGGCCTACTCATCTTGTTGGCTGAATCAGGCTAAATGCCAGTGCTGTTCGTTAGGCCTACTCATCTTGTTGACTGAATCGAGCTAAATGCCAGTACTGTTCATTAGGCCTGCTCATCGTGTTGGCTGAATCAGGCTAAATGCCAGTGCTGTTCGTTAGGCCTACTCGTCTTGTTGGCTGAATCAGGCTAAATGCCAGTGCTGTTCGTTAGGCCTACTCATCTTGTTGACTGAATCGAGCTAAATGCCAGTACTGTTCATTAGGCCTACTCATCTTGTGGCTGAATCAGGCTAAATGCCAGTGCTGTTCGTTAGGCCTACTCATCTTGTTGGCTGAATCAGGCTAAATGCCAGTGCTGTTCGTTAGGCCTACTCGTCTTGTTGGCTGAATCAGGCTAAATGCCAGTGCTATTCGTTAGGCCTACTCGTCGTGTTGGCTGAATCAGGCTAAATGCCAGTGCTGTTCATTAGGCCTACTCATCGTGTTGGCTGAATCAGGCTAAATGCCAGTGTTGTTCGTTAGGCCTACTCATCTTGTTGGCTGAATCAGGCTAAATGCCAGTGCTGTTGCTGTTCGTTAGGCCTACTCATCTTGTCGGCTGAATCTACGTGGTCCTTGAGGGTCTCTGACGTCGGATCCAGCAGGTGATGAGGAGGACGACTATGGTTCTTCAACGCAGACCTTCACAACGAACAGCAACACAGATCCTCACTGTGCTCAGGAGATTCTACAGGGGCTGTTTAAGCTCGGGCCTGAGCAGAGTGCTGGGCTGGAGGCTGGATCATTTGTTTCAGGAACTAACAGCAGCTGTGCAAGTAGCTCTCCCCAGGCCGTGTGCCGTGGGGGTTAATGGACTTTATAAACGTTTCTGGGGTGTATTAGAGGAGGGAATTTTAGAATTCTGTACTACCAGTCAGCTGCCAGAGATGCAGAGGGCGGGGTGTACGGACCCCAGAGCTGTGTGCTGCTGGGGCTGCTGGGAGCTCCGCTGACATCGGAGGGAGTGGGGTGTACGGACCCCAGAGCTGTGTGTTGCTGGGGCTGCTGGGAGCTCGGCTGACACTGGAGCATGTATATAGAGGGCTTGTGAACCGTCGGGTGGACTTTGTAAGGGCGTGGGGCGTCAGCGTAACCTAATTAATGAGAGACTGGGTTGGTCAGGGGGGGAAATATTCACAGTGGAAGAGGGGTGCTTGTTTCTGACTTTCTAGGTCTGTTGAAGTGGGGGATTTTGGTGATTGAACTGTTGGTCTAATAAAGGTATTTTAATATCTCTCTCACACACACACCATCTCCACCAAAGGTCTTGTTCCCATGAGCTGTCTGTCTGTCTGTCTGTCTGTCTGTCTGTCTGTCTGTCTGTCTGTCTGTCTGTCTGTCTGTCTGCCTGCCTGCCTGTCTGTCTGTCTGTCTGTCTGTCTGTCTGTCTGTCTGTCTGCCTGTCTGTCTGTGTGGGTTTGTGTCTTTACCTGGACTTCTAATCTTTGGCTTGGGCCTTAGCCAATCAGCATTGTCGCTACCGCCGTGTATTGGCAAATAAGAAGCCAGGATTAGAGTTGGCAATTAAAAATTCAGTCTGATGAATGAGAGGAGGAGAGGATAAATAAAGATGAATCCTTGAAGACATAATGTCTGTACACATAATGTCTTAAATAAATTCATCATGTTTATATACATAATGTCTTAGTAAGTTCACAGTCTTGTCTTGACATGTCTTTAAATGTCTCATAGGATTCATGTTTTAACTGACATTTGGAGACATCATTAAAAGTCAAAGTCTTGTCTTGACATGTCTATAAATGTCTTAGAAGATTCCTGTTTTTAAGTGACGTTTGGGAATATCATTAAAGTTCCCTGACTTGTCTTGTTGTCATCAGCCAATGAGCCTCAAGCTCACTAACCAGTACTGTCTTTGTGTCGGGTTAACACCGACCACAGCTCTAACCAGGACTATCTTCGTGTCGGGTTAACACCGACCACAGCTCTAACCAGGACTGTCTTTATGTCGGGTTAACACCGACCACAGCTCTAACCAGGACTGTCTTTGTGTCGGGTTAACACCGACCACAGCTCTAACCAGAACTGTCTTCGTGTTGGGGTTAACACCGACCACAGCTCTAACCAGGACTGTCTTTGTGTTGGGGTTAACACCGACCACAGCTCTAACCAGGACTGTCTTTGTGTTGGGGTTAACACCGACCACAGCTCTAACCAGGACTGTCTTTGTGTTGGGGTTAACACCGACCACAGCTCTAACCAGAACTGTCTTTGTGTTGGGGTTAACACCGACCACAGCTCTAACCAGGACTGTCTTTGTGTTGGGGTTAACACCGACCACAGCTCTAACCAGGACTGTCTTTGTGTTGGGTTTAACACCGACCACAGCTCTAACCAGGACTGTCTTTGTGTTGGGTTAACACCGACCACAGCTCTAACCAGGACTGTCTTTGTGTTGGGGTTAACACCGACCACAGCTCTAACCAGGACTGTCTTTGTGTCGGGTTAACACCGACCACAGCTCTAACCAGGACTGTCTTTGTGTTGGGGTTAACACCGACCACAGCTCTAACCAGGACTGTCTTTGTGTCGGGTTAACACCGACCACAGCTCTAACCAGGACTGTCTTTGTGTCGGGTTAACACCGACCACAGCTCTAACCAGGACTGTCTTCGTGTTGGGGTTAACACCGACCACAGCTCTAACCAGTACTGTCTTTGTGTCGGGTTAACACCGACCACAGCTCTAACCAGGACTGTCTTTGTGTTGGGTTAACACCGACCACAGCTCTAACCAGGACTGTTTTTGTGTTGGGGTTAACATCGACCACAGCTCTAACCAGGACTGTCTTTGTGTTGGGGTTAACACCGACCACAGCTCTAACCAGGACTGTCTTCGTGTTGGGGTTAACACCGACCACAGCTCTAACCAGGACTGTCTTTGTGTCGGGTTAACACCGACCACAGCTCTAACCAGGACTGTCTTTGTGTTGGGGTTAACACCAACCACAGCTCTAACCAGGACTGTCTTTGTGTTGGGTTAACACCGACCACAGCTCTGACCAGGACTGTCTTTGTGTCGGGTTAACACCGACCACAGCTCTAACCAGGACTGTCTTTGTGTTGGGGTTAACACCGACCACAGCTCTAACCAGGACTGTCTTCGTGTTGGGGTTAACACCGACCACAGCTCTAACCAGTACTGTCTTTGTGTCGGGTTAACACCGACCACAGCTCTAACCAGGACTGTCTTTGTGTTGGGGTTAACACCGACCACAGCTCTAACCAGGACTGTCTTTGTGTTGGGGTTAACATCGACCACAGCTCTAACCAGGACTGTCTTTGTGTCGGGTTAACACCGACCACAGCTCTAACCAGGACTGTCTTTGTGTTGGGGTTAACACCGACCACAGCTCTAACCAGGACTGTCTTTGTGTTGGGGTTAACACCGACCACAGCTCTAACCAGGACTGTCTTCGTGTTGGGGTTAACACCGACCACAGCTCTAACCAGGACTGTCTTTGTGTTGGGGTTAACACCGACCACAGCTCTAACCAGAACTGTCTTTGTGTTGGGGTTAACACCGACCACAGCTCTAACCAGGACTGTCTTTGTGTTGGGGTTAACACCGACCACAGCTCTAACCAGGACTGTCTTTGTGTTGGGTTTAACACCGACCACAGCTCTAACCAGGACTGTCTTTGTGTTGGGTTAACACCGACCACAGCTCTAACCAGGACTGTCTTTGTGTTGGGGTTAACACCGACCACAGCTCTAACCAGGACTGTCTTTGTGTCGGGTTAACACCGACCACAGCTCTAACCAGGACTGTCTTTGTGTTGGGGTTAACACCGACCACAGCTCTAACCAGGACTGTCTTTGTGTCGGGTTAACACCGACCACAGCTCTAACCAGGACTGTCTTTGTGTCGGGTTAACACCGACCACAGCTCTAACCAGGACTGTCTTCGTGTTGGGGTTAACACCGACCACAGCTCTAACCAGTACTGTCTTTGTGTCGGGTTAACACCGACCACAGCTCTAACCAGGACTGTCTTTGTGTTGGGGTTAACACCGACCACAGCTCTAACCAGGACTGTCTTTGTGTTGGGTTAACACCGACCACAGCTCTAACCAGGACTGTCTTTGTGTTGGGGTTAACACCGACCACATCTCTAACCAGGACTGTCTTTGTGTTGGGGTTAACACCGACCACAGCTCTAACCAGGACTGTCTTCGTGTCGGGTTAACACCGACCACAGCTCTAACCAGTACTGTCTTTGTGTTGGGTTAACACCGACCACAGCTCTAACCAGGACTGTCTTTATGTTGGGGTTCAACCCAACCACAGCTCTAACCAGGACTGTCTTTGTGTTGGGTTAACACCGACCACAGCTCTAACCAGGACTGTCTTTGTGTCGGGTTAACACCGACCACAGCTCTAACCAGGACTGTCTTCGTGTCGGGTTAACACCGACCACAGCTCTAACCAGGACTGTCTTTGTGTCGGGTTAACACCGACCACAGGTCTAACCAGTACTGTCTTTGTGTCGGGTTGACACCGACCACAGCTCTAACCAGGACTGTGTTTGAGAATGTTTATGACAGGTTGAAGCCTACTGTACTGTTAGTCCTGTCTGGAACTGCAGCCATTAACCCTTACTGATAGTAGTTAGTCATTAGTCCATTTACAAACCACAACTTTGACTCTATTCACTCTTATCTCTCTTTAACCTTTTATAGCCTTTGAATGGGCTGCGTTATACATTAGCTATTTGTACAGGGAAGTGGTCGATTACTCCCAGGATATAAGTAAAGAACCTTGATGAAGGGTAGTATGTATCTATGAATGATGAAGGGTAGTATGTAACTATGAATGATGAAGGGTAGTATGTATCTATGAATGATGAAGGGTAGTATGTATCTATGAATGATGAAGGGTGGTATGTAACTATGAATGATGAAGGGTAGTATGTAACTATGAATGATGAAGGGTAGTATGTATCTATGAATGATGAAGAGTATCTATGAATGATGAAGGGTAGTATGTAACTATGAATGACGAAGAGTAGTATGTATCTATGAATGATGAAGGGTATCTATGAATGATGAAGGGTAGTATGTATCTATGAATGATGAAGGGTAGTATGTATCTATGAATGATGAAGGGTATCTATGAATGATGAAGGGTAGTATGTATCTATGAATGATGAAGGGTAGTTTGTATCTATGAATGATGAAGGGTAGTATGTATCTATGAATGATGAAGGGTATCTATGAATGATGAAGGGTAGTATGAATGATGAAGGGTAGTATGTATCTATGAATGATGAAGGGTATCTATGAATGATGAAGGGTAGTATGTATCTATGAATGATGAAGGGTAGTATGTATCTATGAATGATGAAGGGTAGTATGTATCTATGAATGATGAAGGGTATCTATGAATGATGAAGAGTAGTATGTATCTATGAATGATGAAGGGTAGTATGTATCTATGAATGATGAAGGGTATCTATGAATGATGAAGGGTAGTATGTAACTATGAATGATGAAGGGTAGTATGTATCTATGAATGATGAAGGGTATCTATGAATGATGAAGGGTATCTATGAATGATGAAGGGTAGTATGTATCTATGAATGATGAAGGGTAGTATGTATCTATGAATGATGAAGGGTATCTATGAATGATGAAGGGTAGTATGTATCTATGAATGATGAAGGGTAGTATGTATCTATGAATGATGAAGGGTAGTATGTATCTATGAATGATGAAGGTTAGTATATAACTATGAATGATGAAGGGTAGTATGTAACTATGAATGATGAAGGGTAGTATGTAACTATGAATGATGAAGGGTAGTATGTAACTATGAATGATGAAGGGTAGTATGTATCTATGAATGATGAAGAGTAGTATATAACTATGAATGATGAAGGGTAGTATGTATCTATGAATGATGAAGGGTATCTATGAATGATGAAGGATAGTATGTAACTAGGAATGATGAAGGGTAGTATATAACTATGAATGATGAAGGGTAGTATGTATCTATGAATGATGAAGGGTATCTATGAATGATGAAGGGTAGTATGTAACTATGAATGATGAAGGGTAGTATATATCTATGAATGATGAAGGGTAGTATGTAACTATGAATGATGAAGGGTAGTATATATCTATGAATGATGAAGGGTAGTATGTATCTATGAATGATGAAGGGTATCTATGAATGATGAAGGGTAGTATGTATCTATGAATGATGAAGAGTAGTATGTATCTATGAATGATGAAGGGTATCTATGAATGATGAAGGGTAGTATGTATCTATGAATGATGAAGGGTATCTATGAATGATGAAGGGTAGTATGTATCTATGAATGATGAAGGGTAGTAGGTATCTATGAATGATGAAGGGTAGTATGTATCTATGAATGATGAAGGGTAGTATGTAAATATGAATGATGAAGGGTAGTATGTATCTATGAATGATGAAGGGTAGTATGTATCTATGAATGATGAAGGGTAGTATGTATCTATGAATGATGAAGAGTAGTATGTATCTATGAATGATGAAGGGTATCTATGAATGATGAAGAGTAGTATGTAACTATGAATGATGAAGGGTATCCATGAATGATGAAGGGTAGTATGTAACTATGAATGATGAAGGGTATCTATGAATGATGAAGGGTAGTATGTATCTATGAATGATGAGGGTAGTATGTATCTATGAATGATGAAGGGTAGTATGTATCTATGAATGATGAAGGGTAGTATGTATCTATGAATGATGAAGGGTAGTATGTATCTATGAATGATGAAGGGTAGTATGTATCTATGAATGATGAAGGGTAGTATGTATCTATGAATGATGAAGGGTAGTATGTATCTATGAATGATGAAGGGTATCTATGAATGATGAAGGGTTGTATGTATCTATGAATGATGAAGGGTAGTATGTATCTATGAATGATGAAGGGTAGTATGTATCTATGAATGATGAAGGGTAGTATGTATCTATGAATGATGAAGGGTAGTATGTATCTATGAATGATGAAGGGCAGTATGTAACTATGAATGATGAAGGGTAGTATGTATCTATGAATGATGAAGGGTAGTATGTATCTATGAATGATGAAGAGTAGTATGTATCTATGAATGATGAAGGGTAGTATGTATCTATGAATGATGAAGGGTAGTATGTATCTATGAATGATGAAGGGTAGTATGAATCTATGAATGATGAAGGGTAGTATGTATCTATGAATGATGAAGGGTAGTATGTATCTATGAATGATGAAGAGTAGTATGTAACAATGAATGATGAAGGGTAGTATGTAACTATGAATGATGAAGGGTAGTATGTATCTATGAATGATGAAGGGTAGTATGTATCTATGAATGATGAAGAGTAGTATGTATCTATGCATGATGAAGGGTAGTATGTATCTATGAATGATGAAGGGTAGTATGTATCTATGAATGATGAAGGGTAGTATGTATCTATGAATGATGAAGGGTAGTATGTATCTATGAATGATGAAGAGTAGTATGTAACTATGAATGATGAAGGGTAGTATGTATCTATGAATGATGAAGGGTAGTATGTATCTATGAATGATGAAGGGTAGTATGTATCTATGAATGATGAAGGGTAGTATGTATCTATGAATGATGAAGGGTAGTATGTATCTATGAATGATGAAGGGTAGTATGTATCTATGAATGATGAAGGGTATCTATGAATGATGAAGGGTAGTACTTATCTATGAATGATGAAGGGTAGTATGTATCTATGAATGATGAAGGGTATCTATGAATGATGAAGGGTAGTATGTATCTATGAATGATGAAGGGTAGTATGTATCTATGAATGATGAAGGGTATCTATGAATGATGAAGGGTAGTATGTATCTATGAATGATGAAGGGTAGTATGTATCTATGAATGATGAAGGGTATCTATGAATGATGAAGGGTAGTATGTATCTATGAATGATGAAGGGTATCTATGAATGATGAAGGGTAGTATGTATCTATGAATGATGAAGAGTAATATGTATCTATGAATGATGAAGGGTAGTATGTATCTATGAATGATGAAGGGTAGTATGTATCTATGAATGATGAAGGATAACTATTAATGATGAAGGGTAGTATGTATCTATGAATGATGAAGAGTAGTATGTATCTATGAATGATGAAGGGTAGTATGTATCTATGAATGATGAAGGGTAGTATGTATCTATGAATGATGAAGGGTAGTATGTATCTATGAATGATGAAGGGTAGTATGTATCTATGAATGATGAAGGGTAGTATGTATCTATGAATGATGAAGGGTATCTATGAATGATGAAGGGTATCTATGAATGATGAAGGGTATCTATGAATGATGAAGGGTAGTATGTAACTATGAATGATGAAGGGTAGTATGTATCTATGAATGATGAAGGGTAGTATGTATCTATGAATGATGAAGGGTATCTATGAATGATGAAGGGTATCTATGAATGATGAAGGGTATCTATTAATGATGAAGGGTAGTATGTATCTATGAATGATGAAGAGTAGTATGTATCTATGAATGATGAAGGGTAGTATGTATCTATGAATGATGAAGGGTGGTATGTATCTATGAATGATGAAGGGTAGTATGTATCTATGAATGATGAAGGGTAGTATGTATCTATGAATGATGAAGGGTAGTATGTATCTATGAATGATGAAGGGTATCTATGAATGATGAAGAGTAGTATGTATCTATGAATGATGAAGGGTAGTATGTATCTATGAAAGATGAAGGGTAGTACGTATCTATGAATGATGAAGGGTATCTATGAATGATGAAGGGTATCTATGAATGATGAAGGGTGGTATGTATCTATGAATGATGAAGGGTAGAATGTAACTATGAATGATGAAGGGTAGTATGTATCTATGAATGATGAAGGGTAGTATGTATCTATGAATGATGAAGGGTAGTATGTAACTATGAATGATGAAGGGTAGTATGTATCTATGAATGATGAAGGGTAGTATGTAACTATGAATGATGAAGGGTATCTATGAATGATGAAGGGTAGTATGTATCTATGAATGATGAAGGGTATCTATGAATGATGAAGGGTAGTATGTATCTATGAATGATGAAGGGTAGTATGTTTCTATGAATGATGAAGGGTAGTATGTATATATGAATGATGAAGGGTATCTATGAATGATGAAGGGTATCTATGAATGATGAAGGGTATCTATGAATGATGAAGGGTAGTATGTATCTATGAATGATGAAGAGTAGTATGTATCTATGAATGATGAAGGGTATCTATGAATGATGAAGGGTAGTATGTATCTATGAATGATGAAGGGTATCTATGAATGATGAAGGGTAGTATGTATCTATGAATGATGAAGGGTAGTAGGTATCTATGAATGATGAAGGGTAGTATGTATCTATGAATGATGAAGGGTAGTATGTAAATATGAATGATGAAGGGTAGTATGTATCTATGAATGATGAAGGGTAGTATGTATCTATGAATGATGAAGGGTAGTATGTATCTATGAATGATGAAGAGTAGTATGTATCTATGAATGATGAAGGGTATCTATGAATGATGAAGGGTAGTATGTATCTATGAATGATGAGGGTAGTATGTATCTATGAATGATGAAGGGTAGTATGTATCTATGAATGATGAAGGGTAGTATGTATCTATGAATGATGAAGGGTAGTATGTATCTATGAATGATGAAGGGTAGTATGTATCTATGAATGATGAAGGGTAGTATGTATCTATGAATGATGAAGGGTAGTATGTATCTATGAATGATGAAGGGTATCTATGAATGATGAAGGGTTGTATGTATCTATGAATGATGAAGGGTAATATGTATCTATGAATGATGAAGGGCAGTATGTAACTATGAATGATGAAGGGTAGTATGTATCTATGAATGATGAAGGGTAGTATGTATCTATGAATGATGAAGAGTAGTATGTATCTATGAATGATGAAGGGTAGTATGTATCTATGAATGATGAAGGGTAGTATGTATCTATGAATGATGAAGGGTAGTATGAATCTATGAATGATGAAGGGTAGTATGTATCTATGAATGATGAAGGGTAGTATGTATCTATGAATGATGAAGAGTAGTATGTAACAATGAATGATGAAGGGTAGTATGTAACTATGAATGATGAAGGGTAGTATGTATCTATGAATGATGAAGGGTAGTATGTATCTATGAATGATGAAGAGTAGTATGTATCTATGCATGATGAAGGGTAGTATGTATCTATGAATGATGAAGGGTAGTATGTATCTATGAATGATGAAGGGTAGTATGTATCTATGAATGATGAAGGGTAGTATGTATCTATGAATGATGAAGAGTAGTATGTAACTATGAATGATGAAGGGTAGTATGTATCTATGAATGATGAAGGGTAGTATGTATCTATGAATGATGAAGGGTAGTATGTATCTATGAATGATGAAGGGTAGTATGTATCTATGAATGATGAAGGGTAGTATGTATCTATGAATGATGAAGGGTAGTATGTATCTATGAATGATGAAGGGTATCTATGAATGATGAAGGGTAGTATGTATCTATGAATGATGAAGGGTAGTATGTATCTATGAATGATGAAGGGTATCTATGAATGATGAAGGGTAGTATGTATCTATGAATGATGAAGGGTATCTATGAATGATGAAGGGTAGTATGTATCTATGAATGATGAAGGGTAGTATGTATCTATGAATGATGAAGGGTATCTATGAATGATGAAGGGTAGTATGTATCTATGAATGATGAAGGGTATCTATGAATGATGAAGGGTAGTATGTATCTATGAATGATGAAGAGTAATATGTATCTATGAATGATGAAGGGTAGTATGTATCTATGAATGATGAAGGGTAGTATGTATCTATGAATGATGAAGGATAACTATTAATGATGAAGGGTAGTATGTATCTATGAATGATGAAGAGTAGTATGTATCTATGAATGATGAAGGGTAGTATGTATCTATGAATGATGAAGGGTAGTATGTATCTATGAATGATGAAGGGTAGTATGTATCTATGAATGATGAAGGGTAGTATGTATCTATGAATGATGAAGGGTAGTATGTATCTATGAATGATGAAGGGTATCTATGAATGATGAAGGGTATCTATGAATGATGAAGGGTATCTATGAATGATGAAGGGTAGTATGTAACTATGAATGATGAAGGGTAGTATGTATCTATGAATGATGAAGGGTAGTATGTATCTATGAATGATGAAGGGTATCTATGAATGATGAAGGGTATCTATGAATGATGAAGGGTATCTATTAATGATGAAGGGTAGTATGTATCTATGAATGATGAAGAGTAGTATGTATCTATGAATGATGAAGGGTAGTATGTATCTATGAATGATGAAGGGTGGTATGTATCTATGAATGATGAAGGGTAGTATGTATCTATGAATGATGAAGGGTAGTATGTATCTATGAATGATGAAGGGTAGTATGTATCTATGAATGATGAAGGGTATCTATGAATGATGAAGAGTAGTATGTATCTATGAATGATGAAGGGTAGTATGTATCTATGAAAGATGAAGGGTAGTACGTATCTATGAATGATGAAGGGTATCTATGAATGATGAAGGGTATCTATTAATGATGAAGGGTGGTATGTATCTATGAATGATGAAGGGTAGAATGTAACTATGAATGATGAACGGTAGTATGTATCTATGAATGATGAAGGGTAGTATGTATCTATGAATGATGAAGGGTAGTATGTAACTATGAATGATGAAGGGTAGTATGTATCTATGAATGATGAAGGGTAGTATGTAACTATGAATGATGAAGGGTATCTATGAATGATGAAGGGTAGTATGTATCTATGAATGATGAAGGGTATCTATGAATGATGAAGGGTAGTATGTATCTATGAATGATGAAGGGTAGTATGTTTCTATGAATGATGAAGGGTAGTGTGTATATATGAATGATGAAGGGTATCTATGAATGATGAAGGGTATCTATGAATGATGAAGGGTATCTATTAATGATGAAGGGTAGTATGTATCTATGAATGATGAAGAGTAGTATGTATCTATGAATGATGAAGGGTATCTATGAATGATGAAGGGTAGTATGTATCTATGAATGATGAAGGGTAGTATGTTTCTATGAATGATGAAGGGTAGTATGTATCTATGAATGATGAAGGGTGGTATGTATCTATGAATGATGAAGGGTAGTATGTATCTATGAATGATGAAGGGTAGTATGTATATATGAATGATGAAGGGTATCTATGAATGATGAAGGGTATCTATGAATGATGAAGGGTAGTATGTATCTATGAATGATGAAGGGTAGTATGTATCTATGAATGATGAAGGGTAGTATGTATCTATTAATGATGAAGGGTAGTATGTTTCTATGAATGATGAAAGGTAGTATGTATATATGAATGATGAAGGGTATCTATGAATGATGAAGGGTATCTATGAATGATGAAGGGTATCTATTAATGATGAAGGGTAGTATGTATCTATGAATGATGAAGAGTAGTATGTATCTATGAATGATGAAGGGTAGTATGTATCTATGAATGATGAAGGGTGGTATGTATCTATGAATGATGAAGGGTAGTATGTATCTATGAATGATGAAGGGTAGTATGTATCTATGAATGATGAAGGGTAGTATGTATCTATGAATGATGAAGGGTATCTATGAATGATGAAGGGTATCTATGAATGATGAAGGGTATCTATGAATGATGAAGGGTATCTATGAATGATGAAGGGTAGTATGTATCTATGAATGATGAAGGGTATCTATGAATGATGAAGGGTAGTATGTATCTATGAATGATGAAGGGTAGTATGTATCTATGAATGATGAAGGGTAGTATGTATCTATGAATGATGAAGAGTAGTATGTATCTATGAATGATGAAGAGTAGTATGTATCTATGAATGATGAAGAGTAGTATGTAACTATGAATGATGAAGGGTAGTATGTATCTATGAATGATGAAGAGTAGTATGTATCTATGAATGATGAAGGGTATCTATGAATGATGAAGGGTAGTAGGTATCTATGAATGATGAAGGGTAGTATGTATCTATGAATGATGAAGAGTAGTATGTATCTATGAATGATGAAGAGTAGTATGTATCTATGAATGATGAAGGGTATCTATGAATGATGAAGGGTAGTATGTATCTATGAATGATGAAGGGTATCTATGAATGATGAAGGGTAGTATGTATCTATGAATGATGAAGGGTAGTATGTATCTATGAATGATGAAGGGTAGTGTGTATCTATGAATGATGAAGGGTAGTTTGTATCTATGAATGATGAAGGGTAGTATGTATCTATGAATGATGAAGGGTAGTATGTATCTATGGATGATGAAGAGTAGTATGTATCTATGAATGATGAAGGGTAGTATGTATCTATGAATGATGAAGGGTAGTATGTATCTATGAATGATGAAGGGTATCTATGAATGATGAAGAGTAGTATGTATCTATGAATGATGAAGGGTAGTATGTATCTATGAATGATGAAGGGTAGTATGTATCTATGAATGATGAAGGGTAGTATGTATCTATGAATGATGAAGGGTAGTATGTATCTATGAATGATGAAGGGTAGTATGTATCTATGAATGATGAAGGGTATCTATGAATGATGAAGGGTAGTATGTATCTATGAATGATGAAGGGTAGTATGTTTCTATGAATGATGAAGGGTATCTATGAATGATGAAGGGTAGTATGTATCTATGAATGATGAAGGGTAGTATGTATCTATGAATGATGAAGGGTATCTATGAATGATGAAGGGTAGTATGTATCTATGAATGATGAAGGGTATCTATGAATGATGAAGGGTAGTATGTATCTATGAATGATGAACAGTAGTATGTATCTATGAATGATGAAGGGTAGTATGTATCTATGAATGATGAAGGGTAGTATGTATCTATGAATGATGAAGGATATCTATTAATGATGAAGGGTAGTATGTATCTATGAATGATGAAGAGTAGTATGTATCTATGAATGATGAAGGGTAGTATGTATCTATGAATGATGAAGGGTAGTATGTATCTATGAATGATGAAGGGTAGTATGTATCTATGAATGATGAAGGGTGGTATGTATCTATGAATGATGAAGGGTATCTATGAATGATGAAGGGTAGTATGTAACTATGAATGATGAAGGGTAGTATGTATCTATGAATGATGAAGGGTAGTATGTATCTATGAATGATGAAGGGTAGTATGTAACTATGAATGATGAAGGGTAGTATGTATCTATGAATGATGAAGAGAGTATGTATCTATGAATGATGAAGGGTAGTATGTAACTATGAATGATGAAGGGTAGTATGTAACTATGAATGATGAAGGGTAGTATGTATCTATGAATGATGAAGGGTAGTATGTATCTATGAATGATGAAGGGTAGTATGTATCTATGAATGATGAAGAGTAGTATGTATCTATGAATGATGAAGGGTAGTATGTATCTATGAATGATGAAGGGTAGTATGTATATATGAATGATGAAGAGTAGTATGTATCTATGAATGATGAAGGGTAGTATGTAACTATGAATGATGAAGGGTAGTATGTATCTATGAATGATGAAGGGTAGTATGTATCTATGAATGATGAAGGGTAGTATGTATCTATGAATGATGAAGGGTAGTATGTATCTATGAATGATGAAGGGTAGTATGTATCTATGAATGATGAAGGGTAGTATGTATCTATGAATGATGAAGGGTATCTATGAATGATGAAGGGTATCTATGAATGATGAAGGGTAGTATGTAACTATGAATGAGTAAGGGTAGTATGTATCTATGAATGATGAAGGGTAGTATGTATCTATGAATGATGAAGGGTATCTATGAATGATGAAGGGTAGTATGTATCTATGAATGATGAAGGGTAGTATGTTTCTATGAATGATGAAGGGTAGTATGTATATATGAATGATGAAGGGTATCTATGAATGATGAAGGGTATCTATGAATGATGAAGGGTATCTATTAATGATGAAGGGTAGTATGTATCTATGAATGATGAAGAGTAGTATGTATCTATGAATGATGAAGGGTAGTATGTATCTATGAATGATGAAGGGTGGTATGTATCTATGAATGATGAAGGGTATCTATGAATGATGAAGGGTAGTATGTAACTATGAATGATGAAGGGTAGTATGTATCTATGAATGATGAAGGGTAGTATGTATCTATGAATGATGAAGGGTAGTATGTAACTATGAATGATGAAGGGTAGTATGTATCTATGAATGATGAAGAGAGTATGTATCTATGAATGATGAAGGGTATCTATGAATGATGAAGGGTAGTATGTAACTATGAATGATGAAGGGTAGTATGTAACTATGAATGATGAAGGGTAGTATGTATCTATGAATGATGAAGGGTAGTATGTATCTATGAATGATGAAGGGTAGTATGTATCTATGAATGATGAAGGGTTTCTATGAATGATGAAGGGTATCTATGAATGATGAAGGGTATCTATTAATGATGAAGGGTAGTATGTATCTATGAATGATGAAGGGTAGTATGTATCTATGAATGATGAAGGGTAGTATGTATCTATGAATGATGAAGGGTATCTATGAATGATGAAGGGTATCTATGAATGATGAAGGGTATCTATGAATGATGAAGGGCAGTATGTATCTATGAATGATGAAGAGTAGTAGGTATCTATGAATGATGAAGGGTATCTATGAATGATGAAGGGTAGTATGTAACTATGAATGATGAAGGGTAGTAGGTATCTATTAATGATGAAGGGTAGTATGTATCTTTGAATGATGAAGGGTAGTATGTATCTATGAATGATGAAGGGTATCTAAGAATGATGAAGGGTATCTATGAATGATGAAGGGTAGTATGTAACTATGAATGATGAAGGGTATCTATGAATGATGAAGGGTAGTATGTATCTATGAATGATGAAGGGTAGTATGTAACTATGAATCATGAAGGGTAGTATGTAACTATGAATGATGAAGGGTAGTATGTAATTATGAATTATGAAGGGTATCTATGAATGATGAAGGGTAGTATGCAACTATGAATGATGAGGGTAGTATGTAACTATGAATGATGAAGGGTAGTATGTATCTATGAATGATGAAGAGTAGTATGTATCTATGAATGATGAAGGGTAGTATGTATCTATGAATGATGAAGGGTATCTATGAATGATGAAGGGTAGTATGTATCTATGAATGATGAAGGGTAGTATGTAACTATGAATGATGAAGGGTAGTATGTATCTATGAATGATGAAGGGTATCTATGAATGATGAAGGGTAGTATGTAACTATGAATGATGAAGGGTAGTATGTATCTATGAATGATGAAGGGTAGTATGTATCTATGAATGATGAAGGGTAGTATGTATCTATGAATGATGAAGAGTAGTATGTATCTATGAATGATGAAGGGTAGTATGTATCTATGAATGATGAAGGGTAGTATGTATATATGAATGATGAAGAGTAGTATGTATCTATGAATGATGAAGGGTAGTATGTAACTATGAATGATGAAGGGTAGTATGTATCTATGAATGATGAAGGGTAGTATGTATCTATGAATGATGAAGGGTAGTATGTATCTATGAATGATGAAGGGTAGTATGTATCTATGAATGATGAAGGGTAGTATGTATCTATGAATGATGAAGGGTAGTATGTATCTATGAATGATGAAGGGTATCTATGAATGATGAAGGGTATCTATGAATGATGAAGGGTAGTATGTAACTATGAATGAGTAAGGGTTGTATGTATCTATGAATGATGAAGGGTAGTATGTAACTATGAATGATGAAGGGTAGTATGTATCTATGAATGATGAAGGGTAGTATGTATCTATGGATGCTGAAGGGTATCTATGAATGATGAAGGGTAGTATGTATCTATGAATGATGAAGGGTAGTACGTGTCTATGAATGATGAAGGGTAGTATGTATCTATGAATGATGAAGGGTAGTATGTATCTATGAATGATGAAGGGTAGTATGTATCTATGAATGATTAAGAGTAGTATGTATCTATGAATGATGAAGGGTAGTATGTATCTATGAATGATGAAGGGTAGTATGTATCTATGAATGAGTAAGGGTAGTATGTATCTATGAATGAGTAAGGGTAATATGTATCTATGAATGATGAAGGGTATCTATGAATGATGAAGGGTATCTATGAATGATGAAGAGTAGTATGTATCTATGAATGATGAAGGGTATCTATGAATGATGAAGGGTATCTATGAATGATGAAGGGTAGTATGTATCTATCAATGATGAAGGGTAGGATGTAACTATGAATGATGAAGAGTAGTATGTATCTATGAATGATGAAGGGTAGTATGTATCTATGAATGATGAAGGGTAGTATGTAACTATGAATGATGAAGGGTATCTATGAATGATGAAGAGTAGTATGTATCTATGAATGATGAAGGGTATCTATGAATGATGAAGGGTATCTATGAATGATGAAGGGTAGTATGTATCTATGAATGATGAAGGGTAGGATGTAACTATGAAATATGAAGAGTAGTATGTATCTATGAATGATGAAGGGTAGCATGTATCTATGAATGATGAAGGGTAGTATGTAACTATGAATGATGAAGGGTATCTATGAATGATGAAGGGTAGTATGTAACTATGAATGATGAAGGGTATCTATGAATGATGAAGGGTAGTATGTAACTATGAATGATGAAGGGTATCTATGAATGATGAAGGGTAGTATGTATCTATGAATGATGAAGGGTAGTATTTAACTATGAATGATGAAGGGTAGTATGTATCTATGAATGATGAAGGGTAATATGTAACTATGAATGATGAAGGGTAGTAGGTAACTATGAATGATGAAGGGCAGTATGTATATATGAATGATGAAGGGTATCTATGAATGATGAAGGGTAGTATGTATCTATGAATGATGAAGAGTATCTATGAATGATGAAGAGTAGTATGTATCTATGAATGATGAAGAGTAGTATGTATCTATGAATGATGAAGGGTAGTATGTATCTATGAATGATGAAGAGCAGTATGTATCTATGAATGATGAAGAGTAGTATGTATCTATGAATGATGAAGGGTAGTATGTATCTATGAATGATGAAGGGTAGTATGTATCTATGAATGATGAAGGGTAGTATCTATGAATGATGAAGGGTAGTATGTATCTATGAATGATGAAGGGTATCTATGAATGATGAAGAGTAGTATGTATCTATGAATGATGAAGGGTAGTATGTATCTATGAATGATGAAGGGAAGTATGTATCAATGAATGATGAAGGGTAGTATGTAACTATGAATGATGAAGGGTATCTATGAATGATGAAGGGTATCTATGAATGATGAAGAGTAGTATGTATCTATGAATGATGAAGGGTAGTATGTAACTATGAATGATGAAGGGAAGTATGTATCAATGAATGATGAAGGGTATCTATGAATGATGAAGGGTATCTATGAATGATGAAGAGTAGTATGTATCTATGAATGATGAAGGGTAGTATGTATCTATGAATGATGAAGGGTAGTATGTATCTATGAATGATGAAGGGTAGTATGTATCTATGAATGATGAAGGGTATCTATGAATGATGAAGGGTAGTATGTAACTATGAATGATGAAGGATAGTATGTATCTATGAATGATGAAGGGTAGTATGTAACTATGAATGATGAAGGGTAGTATGTATCTATGAATGATGAAGGGTAGTATGTATCTATGAATGATGAAGGGTAGTATGTAACTATGAATGATGAAGGGTAGTATGTATCTATGAATGATGAAGGGTAGTATGTATCTATGAATGATGAAGGGTAGTATGTTTCTATGAATGATGAAGGGTAGTATGTATCTATGAATGATGAAGGGTATCTATGAATGATGAAGGGTAGTATGTATCTATGAATGATGAAGGGTAGTATGTATCTATGAATGATGAAGGGTAGTATGTATCTATGAATGATGAAGGGTAGTATGTATCTATGAATGATGAAGGGTATCTATGAATGATGAAGGGTAGTATGTATCTATGAATGATGAAGGGTAGTATGTATCTATGAATGATGAAGGGTAGTATGTTTCTATGAATGATGAAGGGTAGTATGTATATATGAATGATGAAGGGTATCTATGAATGATGAAGGGTATCTATGTATGATGAAGGGTATCTATTAATGATGAAGGGTAGTATGTATCTATGAATGATGAAGAGTAGTATGTATCTATGAATGATGAAGGGTAGTATGTATCTATGAATGATGAAGGGTGGTATGTATCTATGAATGATGAAGGGTAGTATGTATCTATGAATGATGAAGGGTAGTATGTATCTATGAATGATGAAGGGTATCTATGAATGATGAAGGGTATCTATGAATGATGAAGGGTAGTATGTATCTATGAATGATGAAGGGTAGTATGTATATATGAATGATGAAGGGTATCTATGAATGATGAAGGGTATCTATGTATGATGAAGGGTATCTATTAATGATGAAGGGTAGTATGTATCTATGAATGATGAAGAGTAGTATGTATCTATGAATGATGAAGGGTAGTATGTATCTATGAATGATGAAGGGTGGTATGTATCTATGAATGATGAAGGGTAGTATGTATCTATGAATGATGAAGGGTAGTATGTATCTATGAATGATGAAGGGTATCTATGAATGATGAAGGGTATCTATGAATGATGAAGGGTAGTATGTATCTATGAATGATGAAGGGTATCTATGAATGATGAAGGGTAGTATGTATCTATGAATGATGAAGGGTAGTATGTATATATGAATGATGAAGGGTAGTATGTCTCTATGAATGATGAAGGGTATCTATGAATGATGAAGGGTATCTATGAATGATGAAGGGTATCTATGAATGATGAAGGGTAGTATGTATCTATGAATGATGAAGGGTATCTATGAACGATGAAGGGTAGTATGTATCTATGAATGATGAAGGGTAGTATGTATATATGAATGATGAAGGGTAGTATGTAACTATGAATGATGAAGGGAAGTATGTATCAATGAATGATGAAGGGTATCTATGAATGATGAAGGGTATCTATGAATGATGAAGAGTAGTATGTATCTATGAATGATGAAGGGTAGTATGTATCTATGAATGATGAAGGGTAGTATGTATCTATGAATGATGAAGGGTAGTATGTATCTATGAATGATGAAGGGTATCTATGAATGATGAAGGGTAGTATGTAACTATGAATGATGAAGGATAGTATGTATCTATGAATGATGAAGGGTAGTATGTAACTATGAATGATGAAGGGTAGTATGTATCTATGAATGATGAAGGGTAGTATGTATCTATGAATGATGAAGGGTAGTATGTAACTATGAATGATGAAGGGTAGTATGTATCTATGAATGATGAAGGGTAGTATGTATCTATGAATGATGAAGGGTAGTATGTTTCTATGAATGATGAAGGGTAGTATGTATCTATGAATGATGAAGGGTATCTATGAATGATGAAGGGTAGTATGTATCTATGAATGATGAAGGGTAGTATGTATCTATGAATGATGAAGGGTAGTATGTATCTATGAATGATGAAGGGTAGTATGTATCTATGAATGATGAAGGGTTTCTATGAATGATGAAGGGTAGTATGTATCTATGAATGATGAAGGGTAGTATGTATCTATGAATGATGAAGGGTAGTATGTTTCTATGAATGATGAAGGGTAGTATGTATATATGAATGATGAAGGGTATCTATGAATGATGAAGGGTATCTATGAATGATGAAGGGTATCTATTAATGATGAAGGGTAGTATGTATCTATGAATGATGAAGAGTAGTATGTATCTATGAATGATGAAGGGTAGTATGTATCTATGAATGATGAAGGGTGGTATGTATCTATGAATGATGAAGGGTAGTATGTATCTATGAATGATGAAGGGTAGTATGTATCTATGAATGATGAAGGGTATCTATGAATGATGAAGGGTATCTATGAATGATGAAGGGTATCTATGAATGATGAAGGGTAGTATGTATCTATGAATGATGAAGGGTATCTATGAATGATGAAGGGTATCTATGAATGATGAAGGGTATCTGTGAATGATGAAGGGTATCTATGAATGATGAAGGGTAGTATGTATCTATGAATGATGAAGGGTATCTATGAATGATGAAGGGTATCTATGAATGATGAAGGGTATCTATGAATGATGAAGGGTATCTATGAATGATGAAGGGTAGTATGTATCTATGAATGATGAAGGGTATCTATGAATGATGAAGGGTATCTATGAATGATGAAGGGTATCTATGAATGATGAAGGGTAGTATGTATATATGAATGATGAAGGGTAGTATGTATCTATGAATGATGAAGGGTATCTATGAATGATGAAGGGTATCTATGAATGATGAAGGGTATCTATGAATGATGAAGGGTAGTATGTATCTATGAATGATGAAGGGTATCTATGAACGATGAAGGGTAGTATGTATCTATGAATGATGAAGGGTAGTATGTATATATGAATGATGAAGGGTAGTATGTATCTATGAATGATGAAGGGTAGTATGTATCTATGAATGATGAAGTGTATTATGTATCTATGAATGATGAAGGGTAGTAGGTATCTATAAATGATGAAGGGTAGTAGGTATCTATGAATGATGAAGGGTAGTATGTATCTATGAATGATGAAGAGTAGTATGTATCTATGAATGATGAAGGGTAGTATGTAACTATGAATGATGAAGGGTAGTATCTATGAATGATGAAGGGTAGTATGTATCTATGAATGATGAAGGGTATCTATGAATGATGAAGAGTAGTATGTATCTATGAATGATGAAGGGTAGTATGTATCTATGAATGATGAAGGGAAGTATGTATCAAAGAATGATGAAGGGTAGTATGTAACTATGAATGATGAAGGGTATCTATGAATGATGAAGGGTATCTATGAATGATGAAGAGTAGTATGTATCTATGAATGATGAAGGGTAGTATGTAACTATGAATGATGAAGGGAAGTATGTATCAATGAATGATGAAGGGTATCTATGAATGATGAAGGGTATCTATGAATGATGAAGAGTAGTATGTATCTATGAATGATGAAGGGTAGTATGTATCTATGAATGATGAAGGGTAGTATGTATCTATGAATGATGAAGGGTAGTATGTATCTATGAATGATGAAGGGTATCTATGAATGATGAAGGGTAGTATGTAACTATGAATGATGAAGGATAGTATGTATCTATGAATGATGAAGGGTAGAATGTAACTATGAATGATGAAGGGTAGTATGTATCTATGAATGATGAAGGGTAGTATGTATCTATGAATGATGAAGGGTAGTATGTAACTATGAATGATGAAGGGTAGTATGTATCTATGAATGATGAAGGGTAGTATGTATCTATGAATGATGAAGGGTAGTATGTTTCTATGAATGATGAAGGGTAGTATGTATCTATGAATGATGAAGGGTATCTATGAATGATGAAGGGTAGTATGTATCTATGAATGATGAAGGGTAGTATGTATCTATGAATGATGAAGGGTAGTATGTATCTATGAATGATGAAGGGTAGTATGTATCTATGAATGATGAAGGGTATCTATGAATGATGAAGGGTAGTATGTATCTATGAATGATGAAGGGTAGTATGTATCTATGAATGATGAAGGGTAGTATGTTTCTATGAATGATGAAGGGTAGTATGTATATATGAATGATGAAGGGTATCTATGAATGATGAAGGGTATCTATGAATGATGAAGGGTATCTATTAATGATGAAGGGTAGTATGTATCTATGAATGATGAAGAGTAGTATGTATCTATGAATGATGAAGGGTAGTATGTATCTATGAATGATGAAGGGTGGTATGTATCTATGAATGATGAAGGGTAGTATGTATCTATGAATGATGAAGGGTAGTATGTATCTATGAATGATGAAGGGTATCTATGAATGATGAAGGGTATCTATGAATGATGAAGGGTAGTATGTATCTATGAATGATGAAGGGTATCTATGAATGATGAAGGGTATCTATGAATGATGAAGGGTAGTATGTATCTATGAATGATGAAGGGTAGTATGTATCTATGAATGATGAAGGGTAGTATGTATCTATGAATGATGAAGGGTATCTATGAATGATGAAGGGTATCTATGAATGATGAAGGGTAGTATGTATCTATGAATGATGAAGGGTATCTATGAATGATGAAGGGTAGTATGTATCTATGAATGATGAAGGGTAGTATGTATCTATGAATGATGAAGGGTAGTATGTATCTATGAATGATGAAGGGTATCTATGAATGATGAAGGGTATCTATGAATGATGAAGGGTAGTATGTATCTATGAATGATGAAGGGTATCTATGAATGATGAAGGGTAGTATGTATCTATGAATGATGAAGGGTGGTATGTATCTATGAATGATGAAGGGTAGTATGTATCTATGAATGATGAAGGGTAGTATGTATCTATGAATGATGAAGGGTATCTATGAATGATGAAGGGTATCTATGAATGATGAAGGGTATCTATGAATGATGAAGGGTAGTACGTATCTATGAATGATGAAGGGTATCTATGAATGATGAAGGGTATCTATGAATGATGAAGGGTATCTGTGAATGATGAAGGGTATCTATGAATGATGAAGGGTAGTATGTATCTATGAATGATGAAGGGTATCTATGAATGATGAAGGGTATCTATGAATGATGAAGGGTATCTATGAATGATGAAGGGTATCTATGAATGATGAAGGGTATCTATGAATGATGAAGGGTATCTATGAATGATGAAGGGTAGTATGTATCTATGAATGATGAAGGGTATCTATGAATGATGAAGGGTATCTATGAATGATGAAGGGTATCTATGAATGATGAAGGGTAGTATGTATATATGAATGATGAAGGGTAGTATGTATCTATGAATGATGAAGGGTATCTATGAATGATGAAGGGTATCTATGAATGATGAAGGGTAGTATGTATCTATGAATGATGAAGGGTATCTATGAACGATGAAGGGTAGTATGTATCTATGAATGATGAAGGGTAGTATGTATATATGAATGATGAAGGGTAGTATGTATCTATGAATGATGAAGGGTAGTATGTATCTATGAATGATGAAGTGTATTATGTATCTATGAATGATGAAGGGTAGTAGGTATCTATAAATGATGAAGGGTAGTAGGTATCTATGAATGATGAAGGGTAGTATGTATCTATGAATGATGAAGAGTAGTATGTATCTATGAATGATGAAGGGTAGTATGTATCTATGAATGATGAAGGGTAGTATCTATGAATGATGAAGGGTAGTATGTATCTATGAATGATGAAGGGTATCTATGAATGATGAAGAGTAGTATGTATCTATGAATGATGAAGGGTAGTATGTATCTATGAATGATGAAGGGAAGTATGTATCAAAGAATGATGAAGGGTAGTATGTAATTATGAACGATGAAGGTTATCTATGAATGATGAAGGGTATCTATGAATGATGAAGATTAGTATGTATCTATGAATGATGAAGGGTAGTATGTAACTATGAATGATGAAGGGAAGTATGTATCAATGAATGATGAAGTGTATCTATGAATGATGAAGGGTATCTATGAATGATGAAGAGTAGTATGTATCTATGAATGATGAAGGGTAGTATGTATCTATGAATGATGAAGGGTAGTATGTATCTATGAATGATGAAGGGTAGTATGTATCTATGAATGATGAAGGGTATCTATGAATGATGAAGGGTAGTATGTAACTATGAATGATGAAGGATAGTATGTATCTATGAATGATGAAGGGTAGAATGTAACTATGAATGATGAAGGGTAGTATGTATCTATGAATGATGAAGGGTAGTATGTATCTATGAATGATGAAGGGTAGTATGTAACTATGAATGATGAAGGGTAGTATGTATCTATGAATGATGAAGGGTAGTATGTATCTATGAATGATGAAGGGTAGTATGTTTCTATGAATGATGAAGGGTAGTATGTATCTATGAATGATGAAGGGTATCTATGAATGATGAAGGGTAGTATGTATCTATGAATGATGAAGGGTAGTATGTATCTATGAATGATGAAGGGTAGTATGTATCTATGAATGATGAAGGGTAGTATGTATCTATGAATGATGAAGGGTATCTATGAATGATGAAGGGTAGTATGTATCTATGAATGATGAAGGGTAGTATGTATCTATGAATGATGAAGGGTAGTATGTTTCTATGAATGATGAAGGGTAGTATGTATATATGAATGATGAAGGGTATCTATGAATGATGAAGGGTATCTATGAATGATGAAGGGTATCTATTAATGATGAAGGGTAGTATGTATCTATGAATGATGAAGAGTAGTATGTATCTATGAATGATGAAGGGTAGTATGTATCTATGAATGATGAAGGGTGGTATGTATCTATGAATGATGAAGGGTAGTATGTATCTATGAATGATGAAGGGTAGTATGTATCTATGAATGATGAAGGGTATCTATGAATGATGAAGGGTATCTATGAATGATGAAGGGTAGTATGTATCTATGAATGATGAAGGGTATCTATGAATGATGAAGGGTATCTATGAATGATGAAGGGTAGTATGTATCTATGAATGATGAAGGGTAGTATGTATCTATGAATGATGAAGGGTAGTATGTATCTATGAATGATGAAGGGTATCTATGAATGATGAAGGGTATCTATGAATGATGAAGGGTAGTATGTATCTATGAATGATGAAGGGTATCTATGAATGATGAAGGGTAGTATGTATCTATGAATGATGAAGGGTAGTATGTATCTATGAATGATGAAGGGTAGTATGTATCTATGAATGATGAAGGGTATCTATGAATGATGAAGGGTATCTATGAATGATGAAGGGTAGTATGTATCTATGAATGATGAAGGGTATCTATGAATGATGAAGGGTAGTATGTATCTATGAATGATGAAGGGTAGTATGTATATATGAATGATGAAGGGTAGTATGTATCTATGAATGATGAAGGGTATCTATGAATGATGAAGGGTATCTATGAATGATGAAGGGTATCTATGAATGATGAAGGGTAGTATGTATCTATGAATGATGAAGGGTATCTATGAACGATGAAGGGTAGTATGTATCTATGAATGATGAAGGGTAGTATGTATATATGAATGATGAAGGGTAGTATGTATCTATGAATGATGAAGGGTAGTAGGTATCTATGAATGATGAAGGGTAGTAGGTATCTATGAATGATGAAGGGTAGTATGTATCTATGAATGATGAAGAGTAGTATGTATCTATGAATGATGAAGAGTAGTATGTATCTATGAATGATGAAGGGTAGTATGTATCTATGAATGATGAAGGGTAGTATGTATCTATGAATGATGAAGGGTAGTATCTATGAATGATGAAGGGTAGTATGTATCTATGAATGATGAAGGGTATCTATGAATGATGAAGAGTAGTATGTATCTATGAATGATGAAGGGTAGTATGTATCTATGAATGATGAAGGGAAGTATGTATCAATGAATGATGAAGGGTAGTATGTAACTATGAATGATGAAGGGTATATATGAATGATGAAGGGTATCTATGAATGATGAAGAGTAGTATGTATCTATGAATGATGAAGGGTAGTATGTAACTATGAATGATGAAGGGAAGTATGTATCAATGAATGATGAAGGGTATCTATGAATGATGAAGAGTAGTATGTATCTATGAATGATGAAGGGTAGTATGTATCTATGAATGATGAAGGGTAGTATGTATCTATGAATGATGAAGGGTAGTATGTATCTATGAATGATGAAGGGTATCTATGAATGATGAAGGGTAGTATGTAACTATGAATGATGAAGGATAGTATGTATCTATGAATGATGAAGGGTAGAATGTAACTATGAATGATGAAGGGTAGTATGTATCTATGAATGATGAAGGGTAGTATGTATCTATGAATGATGAAGGGTAGTATGTAACTATGAATGATGAAGGGTAGTATGTATCTATGAATGATGAAGGGTAGTATGTATCTATGAATGATGAAGGGTAGTATGTTTCTATGAATGATGAAGGGTAGTATGTATCTATGAATGATAAAGGGTATCTATGAATGATGAAGGGTAGTATGTATCTATGAATGATGAAGGGTAGTATGTATCTATGAATGATGAAGGGTAGTATGTATCTATGAATGATGAAGGGTAGTATGTATCTATGAATGATGAAGGGTATCTATGAATGATGAAGGGTAGTATGTATCTATGAATGATGAAGGGTAGTATGTATCTATGAATGATGAAGGGTAGTATGTTTCTATGAATGATGAAGGGTATTATGTATATATGAATGATGAAGGGTATCTATGAATGATGAAGGGTATCTATGAATGATGAAGGGTATCTATTAATGATGAAGGGTAGTATGTATCTATGAATGATGAAGAGTAGTATGTATCTATGAATGATGAAGGGTAGTATGTATCTATGAATGATGAAGGGTGGTATGTATCTATGAATGATGAAGGGTAGTATGTATCTATGAATGATGAAGGGTAGTATGTATCTATGAATGATGAAGGGTATCTATGAATGATGAAGGGTATCTATGAATGATGAAGGGTATCTATGAATGATGAAGGGTAGTATGTATCTATGAATGATGAAGGGTATCTATGAATGATGAAGGGTATCTATGAATGATGAAGGGTATCTGTGAATGATGAAGGGTATCTATGAATGATGAAGGGTAGTATGTATCTATGAATGATGAAGGGTATCTATGAATGATGAAGGGTATCTATGAATGATGAAGGGTATCTATGAATGATGAAGGGTAGTATGTATCTATGAATGATGAAGGGTATCTATGAATGATGAAGGGTAGTATGTATCTATGAATGATGAAGGGTAGTATGTATATATGAATGATGAAGGGTAGTATGTATCTATGAATGATGAAGGGTATCTATGAATGATGAAGGGTATCTATGAATGATGAAGGGTATCTATGAATGATGAAGGGTAGTATGTATCTATGAATGATGAAGGGTATCTATGAACGATGAAGGGTAGTATGTATCTATGAATGATGAAGGGTAGTATGTATATATGAATGATGAAGGGTAGTATGTATCTATGAATGATGAAGGGTAGTATGTATCTATGAATGATGAAGGGTAGTATGTATCTATGAATGATGAAGGGTAGTAGGTATCTATGAATGATGAAGGGTAGTAGGTATTTATGAATGATGAAGGGTAGTATGTATCTATGAATGATGAAGAGTAGTATGTATCTATGAATGATGAAGAGTAGTATGTATCTATGAATGATGAAGGGTATCTATGAATGATGAAGGGTAGTATGTATCTATGAATGATGAAGGGTATCTATGAATGATGAAGGGTAGTAGGTATCTATGAATGATGAAGGGTAGTATGTATCTATGAATGATGAAGGGTAGTATGTATCTATGAATGATGAAGGGTAGTATGTATCTATGAATGATGAAGAGTAGTATGTATCTATGAATGATGAAGGGTAGTTTGTAACTATGAATGATGAAGGGTAGTATGTATCTATGAATGATGAAGGGTAGTATGTATCTATGAATGATGAAGGGTATCTATGAGTGATGAAGAGTAATATGTATCTATGAATGATGAAGGGTAGTATGTATCTATGAATGATGAAGGGTAGTATGTATCTATGAATGATGAAGGGTAGTATGTAACTATGAATGATGACGGGTAGTATGTATCTATGAATGATGAAGGGTAGTATATAACTATGAATTATGAAGGGTATCTATGAATGATGAAGGGTAGTATGTATCTGTGAATGATGAAGGGTAGTATGTATCTATGAATGATGAAGGGTAGTATGTAACTATGAATGATGAAGGGTATCTATGAATGATGAAGGGTAGTATGTATCTATGAATGATGAAGGGTAGTATGTAACTATGAATGATGAAGGGTAGTATGTAACTATGAATGATGAAGGGTGGTATGTAACTATGAATGATGAAGGGTAGTATGTATCTATGAATGATGAAGGGTAGTATGTATCTATGAATGATGAAGGGTAGGATGTATCTATGAATGATGAAGGGTAGTATGTATCTATGAATGATGAAGGGTAGTATGTATCTATGAATGATGAAGGGTATCTATGAATGATGAAGGGTAGTATGTATCTATGAATGATGAAGGGTATCTATGAATGATGAGGGGTAGTATGTATCTATGAATGATGAAGGGTAGTATGTATCTATGAATGATGAAGGGTAGTATGTATCTATGAATGATGAAGGGTAGGATGTATCTATGAATGATGAAGGGTAGTATGTATCTATGAATGATGAAGGGTATCTATGAATGATGAAGGGTAGTATGTATCTATGAATGATGAAGGGTATCTATGAATGATGAAGGGTAGTATGTATCTATGAATGATGAAGGGTAGTATGTAACTATGAATGATGAGGGTAGTATGTATCTATGAATGATGAAGGGTAGTATGTATCTATGAATGATGAAGGGTAGTATGTATCTATGAATGATGAAGGGTAGGATGTATCTATGAATGATGAAGGGTAGTATGTATCTATGAATGATGAAGGGTAGTATGTATCTATGAATGATGAAGGGTATCTATGAATGATGAAGGGTAGTATGTATCTATGAATGATGAAGGGTAGTATGTATCTATGAATGATGAAGGGTAGTATGTATCTATGAATGATGAAGGGTAGTATGTATCTATGAATGATGAAGGGTAGTATGTATCTATGAATGATGAAGGGTAGTATGTATCTATGAATGATGAAGGGTAGTATGTAACTATGAATGATGAAGGGTATCTATGAATGATGAAGGGTAGTATGTAACTATGAATGATGAAGGGTAGTATGTAACTATGAATGATGAAGGGTATCTATGAATGATGAAGGGTATCTATGAATGATGAAGGGTATCTATGAATGATGAAGGGTATCTATGAATGATGAAGGGTAGTATGTAACTATGAATGATGAAGGGTAGTATGTATCTATGAATGATGAAGGGTATCTATGAATGATGAAGGGTAGTATGTAACTATGAATGATGAAGGGTAGTATGTAACTATGAATGATGAAGGGTATCTATGAATGATGAAGGGTATCTATGAATGATGAAGGGTATCTATGAATGATGAAGGGTATCTATGAATGATGAAGGGTAGTATGTAACTATGAATGATGAAGGGTAGTATGTAACTATGAATGATGAAGGGTAGTATGTAACTATGAATGATGAAGGGTAGTATGTATCTATGAATGATGAAGGGTAGTATGTATCTGTGAATGATGAAGGGTAGTATGTATCTATGAATGATGAAGGGTAGTATGTAACTATGAATGATGAAGGGTAGTATGTATCTATGAATGATGAAGGGTAGTATGTATCTATGAATGATGAAGGGTAGTATGTATCTATGAATGATGAAGGGTAGTATGTATCTATGAATGATGAAGGGTAGTATGTATCTATGAATGATGAAGGGTAGTATGTATCTATGAATGATGAAGGGTAGTATGTATCTATGAATGATGAAGGGTAGTATGTATCTATGAATGATGAAGGGTATCTATGAATGATGAAGGGTAGTATGTAACTTTGAATGATGAAGGGTAGTATGTAACTATGAATGATGAAGGGTATCTATGAATGATGAAGGGTAGTATGTAACTATGAATGATGAAGGGTATCTATGAATGATGAAGGGTATCTATGAATGATGAAGGGTATCTATGAATGATGAAGGGTATCTATGAATGATGAAGGGTAGTATGTAACTATGAATGATGAAGGGTAGTATGTATCTATGAATGATGAAGGGTATCTATGAATGATGAAGGGTAGTATGTAACTATGAATGATGAAGGGTAGTATGTAACTATGAATGATGAAGGGTATCTATGAATGATGAAGGGTATCTATGAATGATGAAGGGTATCTATGAATGATGAAGGGTAGTATGTAACTATGAATGATGAAGGGTAGTATGTAACTATGAATGATGAAGGGTAGTATGTAACTATGAATGATGAAGGGTAGTATGTATCTATGAATGATGAAGGGTAGTATGTATCTGTGAATGATGAAGGGTAGTATGTATCTATGAATGATCAAGGGTAGTATGTAACTATGAATGATGAAGGGTAGTATGTATCTATGAATGATGAAGGGTAGTATGTATCTATGAATGATGAAGGGTAGTATGTATCTATGAATGATGAAGGGTAGTATGTATCTATGAATGATGAAGGGTAGTATGTATCTATGAATGATGAAGGGTAGTATGTATCTATGAATGATGAAGGGTAGTATGTATCTATGAATGATGAAGGGTAGTATGTATCTATGAATGATGAAGGGTAGTATGTATCTATGAATGATGAAGGGTAGTATGTAACTATGAATGATGAAGGGTAGTATGTATCTATGAATGATGAAGGGTAGTATGTATCTATGAATGATGAAGGGTAGTATGTAACTATGAATGATGAAGGGTAGTATGTAACTATGAATGATGAAGGGTAGTATGTATCTATGAATGATGAAGGGTATCTATGAATGATGAAGGGTAGTATGTAACTATGAATGATGAAGGGTAGTATGTATCTATGAATGATGAAGGGTAGTATGTATCTATGAATGATGAAGGGTATCTATGAATTATGAAGGGTAGTATGTAACTATGAATGATGAAGGGTATCTATGAATGATGAAGGGTAGTATGTAACTATGAATGATGAACGGTAGTATGTATCTATGAATGATGAAGGGTATCTATGAATGATGAAGGGTAGTATGTAACTATGAATGATGAAGGGTATCTATGAATGATGAAGGGTAGTATGTAACTATGAATTATGAAGGGTATCTATGAATGATGAAGGGTAGTATGTAACTATGAATGATGAAGGGTAGTATGTATCTATGAATGATGAAGGTTATCTATGAATGATGAAGGGTAGTATGTAACTATGAATGATGAAGGGTAGTATGTAACTATGAATGATGAAGGGTAGTATGTAACTATGAATGATGAAGGGTAGTATGTATCTATGAATGATGAAGGGTAGTATGTATCTATGAATGATGAAGGGTAGTATGTAACTATGAATGATGAAGGGTAGTATGTATCTATGAATGATGAAGGGTAGTATGTATCTATGAATGATGAAGGGTAGTATGTATCTATGAATGATGAAGGGTAGTATGTAACTATGAATGATGAAGGGTAGCATGTATCTATGAATGATGAAGGGTATCTATGAATGATGAAGGGTAGTATGTATCTATGAATGATGAAGGGTAGTATGTATCTATGAATGATGAAGGGTAGTATGTAACTATGAATGATGAAGGGTAGCATGTATCTATGAATGATGAAGGGTATCTATGAATGATGAAGGGTAGTATGTAACTATGAATGATGAAGGGTAGTATGTATCTATGAATGATGAAGGGTAGTATGTAACTATGAATGATGAAGGGTAGTATGTATCTATGAATGATGAAGGGTATCTATGAATGATGAAGGGTAGTATGTATCTATGAATGATGAAGGGTAGTATGTAACTATGAATGATGAAGGGTAGTATGTATCTATGAATGATGAAGGGTATCTATGAATGATGAAGGGTAGTATGTATCTATGAATGATGAAGGGTAGTATGTAACTATGAATGATGAAGGGTAGTATGTAACTATGAATGATGAAGGGTAGTATGTATCTATGAATGATGAAGGGTAGTATGTAACTATGAATGATGAAGGGTATCTATTAATGATGAAGGGTAGTATGTATCTATGAATGATGAAGGGTAGTATGTATCTATGAATGATGAAGGGTAGTATGTATCTATGAATGATGAAGGGTAGTATGTATCTATGAATGATGAAGGGTAGTATGTAACTATGAATGATGAAGGGTAGTATGTATCTATGAATGATGAAGGGTAGTATGTATCTATGAATGATGAAGGGTAGTATGTATCTATGAATGATGAAGGGTATCTATGAATGATGAAGGGTAGTATGTAACTATGAATGATGAAGGGTATCTATGAATGATGAAGGGTAGTATGTAACTATGAACGTATTCATTCACTACTTTAGGTTTCTCTGGATATGAGCGTCTGTTAAAGAACAGAAATCGCTATCTAAAACCTGTATGTACGAGTGAACGGGCCATTCTCCACCTTTATCCAGTGGTGATAAGGACACGCCCTCACTATTCAGCTGTCACGGCTTGGAGAAAGAGAGAAAGAGATTGGTTGTTCTCTCTGAAGAGAAGGACACACAAAGTGTCCTATTTAAAGGCTCCTGCATGGGGATATTTACCAAAACATTAGCTGATAGTGGAGTGACTGATGACTTGGTACTTTGAGCTCAAAACTTCTCAGAAATCGATATGAACTGGTTAGAAACGGGGCAGAAAGACTTTTTCTAGGAACATTTACTTTCTGTTTCTGTTTCTTTTTCTTGGAAATAGTAAAATAGTTTTATAAAATAGGGGTGTGATATTACTCCATAAGGAGGAGCTTCATAGAGTCTGCTAGACATTCTGTTATTTCATATCATAAGGAGGCGCTCCATAGAGTCTGCTAGACATCCTGTTAGTTCATATCATAAGGAGGAGCTCCATAGAGTCTGCTAGACATCCTGTTAGTTCATATCATAAGGAGGAGCTCCATAGAGTCTGCTAGACATCCTGTTAGTTCATATCATAGTGAGGAGCTCCATAGAGAGTGTAGATTCACACGTAGGTATCACACACACACACACACACACACACAAAGTAGCACACACTCACTAAGCATGAATCAATGTTTTCCTAGTGTTTTCCTACCACCGTGCTGAGAGTATAAAAAGAGACCTGATGACAGGAAGTTACCTCTTCTGACACAGTCACTAGTTAGTTACTAAACACAGTGAAGAAGACCTGATAAAGTGACAGTAGAGACAAGATCATTCCACTAAGTAGAAGACTGTCATTTCACTGTCATGATACTGTAGCAATCAATTCCATATTCATCTCTGAAAGCAATGTTGACTTGAGAGAACAGAGAGAGAGAAAACAGAGGAGAGAGAACAGTGAGGAGACAGAGAGAGAGAGAGTGAAGAGACAGAGGAGAGAGAGAGAGAGAGAGAGAGACAGAGAGGAGAGAGAGACAGAAAGAGAGAGAGACAGAGAGAAGAGAGAGAGAGGAGAGAGAGAGAGAGAGAGACCGAGAGAGAGAGAGAGACAGAGAGGAGAGAGAGACAGAAAGAGAGAGAGACAGAGAGAAGAGAGAGAGAGGAGAGAGAGAGAGAGAGAGACCGAGAGGAGAGAGGCCCTAATCTTCGGGACTCGAGAGAAGTCGGCATCATGGCGAGACGACATCAGACAGCAGACTCAGGTAAGATGCAGGGAGGAGGCTTGTGTTTCTTTGTAAACAACAACAGCTGGTGTGTAGACCTTCGCCACTACTGGCCTATTGTCACTGCAGACCTTCGCCACTATTGGCCTATTGTCACTGCAGACCTTTGCCACTATTGGCCTATTGTCACTGCAGACCTTCGCCACTATTGGCCTATTGTCACTGCAGACCTTCGCCACTATTGGCCTATTGTCACTGCAGACCTTTGCCACTATTGGCCTATTGTCACTGCAGACCTTCGCCACTATTGGCCTATTGTCACTGCAGACCTTCGCCACTATTGGCCTATTGTCACTGTAAACCTTCGCCACTATTGGCCTATTGTCACTGCAGACCTTCACCACTATTGGCCTATTGTCACTGCAGACCTTCGCCACTATTGGCCTATTGTCACTGTAAACCTTCGCCACTATTGGCCTATTGTCACTGTAAACCTTCGCCACTATTGGCCTACTGTCACTGCAGACCTTCGCCACTATTGGCCTGTTGTCACTGTAAACCTTCGCCACTATTGGCCTATTGTCACTGCAGACCTTCGCCACTATTGGCCTGTTGTCACTGTAAACCTTCGCCACTATTGGCCTATTGTCACGACTTCCGACCGAAGTCGGCTCCTCTTCCTTGTTCGTTCGGCAATCGTCGTCACCGGCTTTCTAGCCATCGCCGCTCCATTTTTCACGTATCCATTTGTTTGGTCTTGTTCCCTGCACACCTGGTTTTTATTCCCCAATCACATTGCATGTATTTATTCCTCTGTTCCCCCTCATGTCTTCTATTGGCCTATTTATTGCCTTACCTCCTTACCCCCTCTGCACACACTGTATACAGACTTTTTCTGTTGTGTTATTGACTGTACGTTTGTTTATCTGTGTCGTTGTTTGTGTCGCACTGCTTTGCTTTATCTTGGCCAGGTCGCAGTTGTAAATGAGAACTTGTTCACAACTGGCCTACCTGGTTATTAAATAAAGGTGAAATAAAATGAAATAATGCATTTTAAAAAGACCATACCATTTACCATACCAAGAGAGTTCTCATCTATATTTTTCCATAGCCATCTATTTACGACCACAAACCGATGCTGGCACTAGGACCGCTCTCAACGAGCTGTTATAAGATCGTAAACAAACAAGAGAATACCCATCCAGAGGCGTTGTTTCTCGTGGCCGGTGATCTTTAATGCAGGGAAACTTGAAATCCTGTTAACCTCATTTCTACCAGCATGTCACCTGTTCAACTACAGGTGACAACACACAACGTCACTTTTATTCCACACAGAAACACATAGAAGGCCCTCTCGGACATAACTTCCTGCTTACAAACACTCAAAACAGGAAGTACCGGTGATGCACTAAATACAGAAGTGATCTGATGAAGCGGAGGCCACCGATTGGTGGAGTGCCGCAGAGATGATTGTCCTTCTGGAAGGTTCTCCAAACGCCACAGGGGAACTCCGGAGCTCTGTCAGACTGACCATCAGGTTCATGGTCACATCCCTGACCAAGGCCCTTCTCCCCCGATTGGTCAGTTTGGCCGGGGCGACCCGCTCTAGGAAGAGTCTTAGCGGTTGCAAATGATGGAGGCCACCGTGTTCTTGGGGACCTTCAATGCTGAAGACTGTAAATACCTCAATGGTAGAAAAGGCACATCACCCTCTACTGTAAATACCTCAATGGTAGAAAAGGCACATCACCCTCTACTGTAAATACCCCAATGGTAGAAAAGGCACATCACCCTCTACTGTAAATACCTCAAATGGTAGAAAAGGCACATCACCCTCTACTGTAAATACCTCAATGGTAGAAAAGGCACATCACCCTCTACTGTAAATACCTCAATGGTAGAAAAGGTACATCACTCTCTACTGTAAATACCTCAATGGTAGAAAAGGTACATCACCCTCTACTGTAAATACCTCAATGGTAGAAAAGGCACATCACCCTCTACTGTAAATACCCCAATGGTAGAAAAGGTACATCACTCTCTACTGTAAATACCCCAATGGTAGAAAAGGCACATCACCCTCTACTGTAAATACCTCAATGGTAGAAAAGGCACATCACCCTCTACTGTAAATACCCCAATGGTAGAAAAGGCACATCACCCTCTACTGTAAATACCTCAAATGGTAGAAAAGGCACATCACCCTCTACTGTAAATACCTCAATGGTAGAAAAGGCACATCACCCTCTACTGTAAATACCTCAATGGTAGAAAAGGTACATCACTCTCTACTGTAAATACCTCAATGGTAGAAAAGGTACATCACCCTCTACTGTAAATACCTCAATGGTAGAAAAGGCACATCACCCTCTACTGTAAATACCCCAATGGTAGAAAAGGTACATCACTCTCTACTGTAAATACCCCAATGGTAGAAAAGGCACATCACCCTCTACTGTAAATACCTCAATGGTAGAAAAGGCACATCACCCTCTACTGTAAATACCTCAATGGTAGAAAAGGTACATCACCCTCTACTGTAAATACCTCAATGGTAGAAAAGGCACATCACCCTCTACTGTAAATACCTCAATGGTAGAAAAGGCACATCACCCTCTACTGTAAATACCTCAATGGTAGAAAAGGCACATCACCCTCTACTGTAAATACCTCAATGGTAGAAAAGGCACATCACCCTCTACTGTAAATACCTCAATGGTAGAAAAGGCACATCACCCTCTACTGTAAATACCTCAATGGTAGAAAAGGCACATCACCCTCTACTGTAAATACCTCAATGGTAGAAAAGGCACATCACCCTCTACGGTAAATACCTCAAATGGTAGAAAAGGCACATCACCCTCTACTGTAAATACCTCAATGGTAGAAAAGGCACATCACCCTCTACTGTAAATACCTCAATGGTAGAAAAGGCACATCACCCTCTACTGTAAATACCTCAATGGTAGAAAAGGCACATCACCCTCTACTGTAAATACCTCAATGGTAGAAAAGGCACATCACCCTCTACTGTAAATACCCCAATGGTAGAAAAGGTACATCACCCTCTACTGTAAATACCTCAATGGTAGAAAAGGTACATCACCCTCTACTGTAAATACCTCAATGGTAGAAAAGGTACATCACCCTCTACTGTAAATACCTCAATGGTAGAAAAGGCACATCACCCTCTACTGTAAATACCTCAATGGTAGAAAAGGCACATCACCCTCTACTGTAAATACCTCAATGGTAGAAAAGGTACATCACCCTCTACTGTAAATACCTCAATGGTAGAAAAGGCACATCACCCTCTACTGTAAATACTTTAATGGTAAAGTCAGAAAGCCCTTCATGACAGAAAACAAGCAGTACATTTAAGGCCTAACGGCGGTCGGTCCAGTCAGAAAGCCCTTCATGACAGAAAACAAGCAGTACATTTAAGGCCTAACGGTGGTCGGTCCAGTCAGAAAGCCCTTCATGACAGAAAACAAGCAGTACATTTAAGGCCTAACAGCGGTCGGTCCAGTCAGAAAGCCCTTCATGACAGAAAACAAGCAGTACATTTAAGGCCTAACAGCGGTCGGTCAAGTCAGAAAGCCCTTCATGACAGAAAACAAGCAGTACATTTAAGGCCTAACAGTGGTTGGTCCAGTCAGAAAGCCCCCCATGACAGAGAACAAGCAGTACATCATTCTAACCCGTCTCGTTGACCTGAACAACCTCCACTTGAAACAATAAGTCTCCCTGTTTTGGGGTGTTTCCCCCTCAGTACAGAACACTGGCTATTGTTCTGCTAACAGCCAGGAGGCTGTGGCCCAAACAGTGCACTTCTTTAGACCGGGACCGATTTATATAGGACTCTAGTCAACAGTAGTGCACTCTGTAGGGAACGAGGGGTGCCATTTGGAATGCGATCCTTACTCTTATTGATCCAGCATGAGCAGGTTATGAGAAAATATAGCTGGTCTGACCGTCACCTTTAAACTGAGGGGGTGGGAGGGTCCCTGACTGTACATTAAAACAGGGAGGGAGGAGAGGATTCTGTGGATGGATGGAGAGATGGAAAGAAAGAGAGGAGGAGGAGGAGATGTGAAGGAGGACATCTCAGGACGAAGAGTCTGATCGGGTCTTCTGGAGCTTCCATTGTTTCTCTCTCATTCCTTTTCTTTAGACAACGGAGGTACATTACATCCAGGGTTTAATGCTGAGACTCAAACTAAGAACACATGTAGACACAGGGTAAGAGAAGAGGGGGGCAGAGAGTGAGACAGAGAGAGAGAGAGGCAGAGAGAGAGAGAGAGAGAGAGAGAGGCAGAGAGAGAGAGAGGCAGAGAGAGAGAGAGGCAGAGAGAGAGAGAGAGAGAGAGAGAGAGAGAGAGAGAGAGAGAGAGAGAGAGAGAGAGAGAGAGAGAGAGGCAGAGAGGCAGAGAGGCAGAGAGGCAGAGAGGCAGAGAGGCAGAGAGGCAGAGAGGCAGAGAGGCAGAGAGGCAGAGAGAGAGGCAGAGAGAGAGGCAGAGAGAGAGGCAGAGAGAGAGGCAGAGAGAGAGGCAGAGAGAGAGGCAGAGAGGCAGAGAGGCAGAGAGGCAGAGAGAGAGGCAGAGAGAGAGGCAGAGAGAGAGGCAGAGAGAGAGGCAGAGAGAGAGAGAGGCAGAGAGGCAGAGAGGCAGAGAGGCAGAGAGGCAGAGAGGCAGAGAGAGAGAGAGAGAGAGAGAGAGAGAGAGAGAGAGAGAGAGAGAGAGAGAGAGAGAGAGAGAGAGAGAGAGAGAGAGAGACCGAGACCGAGACCGAGACCGAGACCGAGACCGAGACCGAGACCGAGACCGAGACCGAGACCGAGACCGAGACCGAGACCGAGACCGAGACCGAGACCGAGACCGAGACCGAGAGGGAGGCAGAGAGAGAGAGACCGAGAGAGAGGCAGAGAGAGAGAGGCAGAGAGACGCAGAGAGAGAGAGGCAGAGAGAGGCAGAGAGACAGAGACAAAGAAAGAGAAAGAGAGAGTCAAGTTAGGGGGAATTCCCTTTCTTTCCCTAAACGATGAAAGAATGTTTTTTCATGGTTTCCTGATCTCACATCAAAAGAGAACAGTGTTGATGTGCAGCGATGTCTCAGCGGGAATTCTGCAGGTTGTACGCTGTCAGAGTGACTCCCCGTCTACGTCTCTAATGACGCACTACACCAAATCGGGACACCGCCTCCGACCAGAGTCCAACGGGACACCGCCTCCGACCAGAGTCCAACGGGACACCGCCTCTGACCAGAGTCCAACGGGACACGGCCTCCGACCAGAGTCCAACGGGACACGGCCTCCGACCAGAGTCCAACGGGACACGGCCTCCGACCAGAGTCCAACGGGACACGGCCTCCGACCAGAGCCCAACGGGACACCGCCTCTGACCAGAGTCCAACGGGACACCACCTCTGACCAGAGTCCAACGGGACACTACCTCTGACCAGAGTCCAACGGGACACTACCTCTGACCAGAGTCCAACGGGACACGACAGATCCACTGTCGTCTCCAATCAGAGACAGATCAGAGCCATGTCGTGAAGGGAGTTCATAAAACTAGCTAGGAGGGGTTAGACAACTGGGCTGACAGACTGGAATGGTGGCCAGTAGGTAAATGTTCCACAGTAAAGCTTCTGGAATGATCCCTCTGGAACCAAGCCAGTCTTCTGTCTCCTGAATCAGACGAATAAAAGCTTCTAGAATGATTTATAGAATCACAATAAACATTCCAGAACACGTCAGTCATCAGACCTCACCTGAGGAATGGCTCTTCCTCTTTGCGTCACATTACAAATAAATATATGGTATAACGAGCCAAAGACTATCTTTAAAATCTTTTTTTTTTTCAAAGTAAAAACACTCACTGTGTGTTTTGTTTTCAATCTATTTTCAAAGGTTACCGAATCTCTTCTTATCGCTAAGATCTCTCTGTGATCTGAGGCAATGACAATAACAAGTTGAGCCAAGATCCTCGTGGGACACCTGTCAAAGGCAACACAACAGGTTAACTCCCAACTCAACTGGTAACAGACATGTTGACGTGCTGAGTGGAGCCACTTCCTGCTACGCCAAACATATGGTGGACGAGAGGTTTACAGGGAAACTCTTGGACAAGAAAAGACAACAAGAGAAACTTATTGGGGAAACCGCTGGATTTAGGTGTACGTTGTCTGCTACGTCGGACCCTCGCAGTCAAGTTTTTTGACTCTGTAAAAAGACATTTGAATCATGACAACAAATGTAAAATAAAAACAAAAGTGGACAACTAGATTTATTTTGATTAGGATTTTATTTGTTTCATTTCTACCAAAAGGGAAACTAGAAAATATGTTCAAAATTACAAATATAAAACCAATATCATCATCAAAATATTTAAAAACAAAAAAGTCACACAGCATTGATGCGGGGTAAGTTCTGCCCTTTTGTTTAAAAATAAAAAAAATAAAAAAATAAGAGCAAAAAAAACACGAAAAATTAAAACGTTATTTACAGAGCAGATATTTACATTAAGGCATTTCAGTTACACAGAATA